>NC_136706.1:23740184-23755184 GCF_947650265.1 Symphodus melops
CACCGCGAGAGATCGAACGCATGGTGAAGATCATCCACAGGAAGTTCAGCTCCATCCAGGTGCAGCTCAAACAGAGCACCTGTGAGGCCGTCATGATCCTGCGCTCGCGGTTCCTCGACGCCAGGTGAGCGAGCAGCAGACGCTTCAAACCGTAGGTCGACGATTACGCAGCTTTCTCTTCTAAACCTTCTCGTCTCTTTTTGACTCCCAGACGTAAAAGGAGAAACTTTAGCAAGCAGGCCACAGAGATCCTGAACGAGTATTTCTACTCACACCTGAGCAACCCGTACCCGACGGAGGAGGCCAAAGAGGAGCTCGCTAAAAAGTGCAGCATCTCCGTTTCCCAGGTGAGAAAAGACCATGTCTCTGCTCACCTCCTCACTGCTTCATGTGCAGGACGTACAGCTTCTCTCCGAGCCACAGTGTAAACTAACAGTAGAAGGATTTATATACAAAATATGAAGGATGGAAATAAAAATGCAGATTTGCATTTTTTTTTTTTAAGCTGTTCCATATAAGATGATCAGCTGTTTTACGTTGTCGTAGTGTCGGACTCACAGGTGTGTTTCTGTCCTCAGGGTGGAGGCAGCTGCATCACGGTGTCTCAGGTACGTCTCTTTTCTCACTCCTCGTCTCACCTCCATGTTTTTTGGAGCGACGACCCCGGGACTTCCTCATAGATAACTCTCATAACCCATCAGACTCGTTTATCCTCGGGACGACGGCCAAAGACACTTCAGCACCACGGACAGCACCACAGATTCACAGACAGTGTATACAAAAGGACAGCGTGCCTCGTTCTCCTCAAACAGGATGAAGCGGCGGTGACGTATTGTGACTTTAAAAACACACGTTTGACTTCCTGATAAAAGGTCAAAGGTCGCTGAGGGGGGTCCAGTCCACAGCAGAACAGATTCTTGTCGGTTTGAAGCACCAGCGTGTTTTTAAAGGTGTTTTCAATGACCGGCGAGCGTTCACAGCCGGCAGACACCTGGAGAAAAAAAAACGCAACGCCAAACCTTTTTTTCTCAGAGCGCTTCGTCTTTTTTGTGCGGCTGCTCCGAGCGCTCAAGTTAGAAATCTTTAACCTTCAGGAAGGGCGTTGTTGACGTTCTCCAAACGAGCTTTGTGTCTGATCAGGAAACAAACGATCTTAAATATAAAACATGCAGTAAAAAGTAACAGATCGCCATGGAGACAGGAGGGACGTGCAGCGGACCTCCATTCTGATAATCCGGTGAACACGTCGCCGCATTTGTCAACAGAGCTGTCAATCATGAAATGTAAGGCTGTTTTGTAGCGACGTTGTGCTGGCCGTCTTTAGGCCAGCTGTGGCTCAGTGGGAGAGTCGTCTGAAGGTCGAGGGTTCGATCCCCAGCTCCTGGAGCCACCAGTCTGAGCGTCCTTGGGCGAGACGCTTAACCCCAAGTTCCTCCGTCAGCAGCGTGTGAATGTGTGTGAGAGGATCGATTCTCTCTCTGACACCGGAGCTGAAACGAGGAGTTTGGTGATAATTAGCTGAAACTGTTCAGTTCCCTAAAACACAGAAAGGCAGCGGAGGAAATGTAAAATCAGGAAGAACAGCTTATTAAATGTCACTGCACACACACAAAGGTCACAGCCCAGCACACACACACACACACACACACACACACATGCACAGGGGCCAGTGAACTTTAAGCTGTCGTATGTTGTTACCGTCTGTCCTCTGCTGCTCCCTGTGTGTGTTCGACCTGAAACACTCGCACACACTCGACCTGATTTTAGTACAAAGAATCCTCCATGTGTTTTTACACCCCAGAGGTAAATATGTGATGAGAAAACACTCGTTCTCTGTTTGCTCTCCAGGTTTCCAACTGGTTCGGAAACAAGAGGATCAGATATAAGAAGAACATCGGGAAGTTTCAGGAGGAGGCGAATCTGTACGCGGCGAAGACGGCGGTGTCTGCGGACTTCTCTCCAGACACAAAAACCTCAGGTAGGAAAAAGAAGTTATCACTCGTATTCAAGTCTCTCAGATCTTTGAACACTGTGTCTCCAGCTCCTCTCACGTCCTTCTCCTCAGGGTCTTTAAAGCTCAAAAACTCAGGGACCGTGTTCACCAGCATCCCGAGGGCTCATGGGCTCGCTCACTGCCGTGATCAGGCGGGAGCAGGAGTGCTGTCACGGGTACGACCTTTGTGTGTGCGTTCTAACATGAACATTTTTCCTGCTGGATAAAAACATTAGTCTGATATTTACAGGAACTAGCACAAGCACAAACTGGGTTCGGAGGTCAAAGGTCAGGGGCTAAATTAGCTGAGGTGATAACTAGCAGACAGCAAGCAGCTCCTACCTGTCATTCAAAGAGGCCACGCCCCCTATTTATACATCCCTTTAAGTCTTAATATATATAACTGTGAGTTGTAGAAACATTCAGCCTGTACAGGTACAGAAATAAGCTCTAAAGACCCAAACTGTTTTATTTTAACATAGAGCTCTATGGAGACTGACTCCCTGCAGGAGACAGACTCTAGTGGACACTGGAGGAACTGCAGCTGTAAAGTTGGACATTTTAACATAGAGCTCTATGGAGACTGACTCACTGCAGGAGACAGACTCTAGTGGACACTGGAGGAACTGCATGTTTTTGTTTAAATTCAGTGTTGGCTACAAATCTCGCTTTCTCTCCAGGCAGACTCTATTCACCATGCCATCAGTCCGACAGGGTGTAATGATCTTGGCCTCAGACAACCCTCGTACGGCTCTGACGGTCTTAACGTAAGTACAAGTAACCATAGCAACGAATGTCTGTGCCGAAACAAAGGCGATCATAGTGAAATAGTGGTTATATTCATTCTACTCGACGGGCCTGTACATCAATAAAAGCAGACGTGATTTCCGTCTTTACGTCTATGTAACCTGAATAACGTCTCGGCCCTCGCACCTTTCTTGAATGGCTTCTCGTGTTGTTATCGTGCGCTCCACACACTGCACCTGATGGGTCCAGGTTCTCCAAGGTCACACATCCTCGTCCTCATCAACCACAGTGAATAAAAGGCCTGTTCACCTTGAATGTTCAGTGAATGATACTACAGTTATGTCAGAGTTGATGACACATGAATAAACCCGACTGCTCCTTTCAGCCTAATTTCTTATCACACAGTTACTGAGCCGACACGCAAACAGATTCAACAAACACAGCGTGCAGAGATCTGATGCACAGAGACGTCGAGGTGTCATTTCTGCTCGTCTCTCCTCCGGCTCAGACCAGACCCAAGAACACCAACTTCACATACACTCAAGTTTTCTTTCCCTGCACTTTGCACACACAACTTCTGGCTGAATGACTGAAAACATGTAGAGTGTAGGGTGTAGGGTGTAGAGTGTAGGGTGTAGAGTGTAGGGTGTAGAGTGTAGGGTGTGGAGTGTAGGATGTAGGGATTAGGGTGTAGAATGTAAGGTTAAGAGTGTAGGGAGTAGGGTGTAGAGGGTAGGGAGTAGGGTGTAGAGGGTTGGGAGTAGAGTGTACAGGGTAGGGAGTAGGGTGTAGAGGGTAGGGTGTATAGGGTAGGGAGTAGGGTGTAGAGGGTAGGGAGTAGGGTGTAGAGGGTAGGGAGTAGGGTGTAGAGGGTAGAGTGTAGGGTGTAGAGTGTAGGGTGTGGAGTGTAGGATGTAGGGATGTAGGGATTAGGGTGTAGAATGTAAGGTTAAGAGTGTAGGGTGTAGGGTGTAGAGGGTAGGGAGTAGGGTGTAGAGGGTAGGGAGTAGGGTGTAGAGGGTAGGGAGTAGGGTGTAGAGTGTAGGGTGTAGGGTGTAGAGGGTAGGGAGTAGGGTGTAGAGGGTAGGGAGTAGGGTGTAGAGGGTAGGGAGTAGGGTGTAGAGGGTTGGGAGTAGAGTGTACAGGGTAGGGAGTAGGGTGTAGAGGGTAGGGTGTATAGGGTAGGGAGTAGGGTGTAGAGGGTAGGGAGTAGGGTGTAGAGGGTAGGGAGTAGGGTGTAGAGGGTAGGGTGTATAGGATAGGGAGTAGGGTGTAGAGGGTAGGGTGTAGGGTGTAGAGGGTAGGGAGTAGGGTGTAGAGGGTAGGGAGTAGGGTGTAGAGTGTAGGGTGTAGGGTGTAGAGGGTAGGGAGTAGGGTGTAGAGGGTAGGGAGTAGGGTGTAGAGTGTAGGGTGTAGGGGGTAGGGAGTAGGGTGTAGAGGGTAGGGAGTAGGGTGTAGAGTGTAGGGTGTAGGGTGTAGAGGGTAGGGAGTAGGGTGTAGAGGGTAGGGAGTAGGGTGTAGAGGGTAGGGAGTAGGGTGTAGAGGGTTGGGAGTAGAGTGTACAGGGTAGGGAGTAGGGTGTAGAGGGTAGGGTGTATAGGGTAGGGAGTAGGGTGTAGAGGGTAGGGAGTAGGGTGTAGAGGGTAGGGTGTATAGGATAGGGAGTAGGGTGTAGAGGGTAGGGAGTAGGGTGTAGAGGGTAGGGAGTAGGGTGGAAGGTGTAGGGTGTAGGGTGTAGGGTATGAACTCAAAGGAACATTGAGCAGCTTAGGACAGATCTGTGCTCAGGGTGGTGGACAGCTAACATGGTAATAATGAGCTTTATTTCACTCCTCCAGGTGAACGTTGGCTGGCACGATGCTCTGAGACCTCCGTCAGTGACCTCGCTGAGTGAAGAGCCAACCAGTGCACAATCTGACACCTCAAACTGACCTCGAGTGTGGACCATAAAACCTTCGACCTTTTCGAACTGACCAACCAAACGCCTGCAGAACGACTGGACAAGCTTTGATATGATACTGATCTTTGGACTGACATTTAAAAAAAAAAAAGGATGTTGTTGATGTTGTTAAATCTAAGATGACAAGAAAAATGTTTTTTACGTTCAGAAAGACGAACCAAAACAACAAGTTTCATTTAATTAAGCTTCTCCAAGGCTGTTATTCAAACTGCTGTAACGTCTTTTGAGCGTCTTTAATACATAACCACACGATTATTTTCAGACTTTATTTGAAAAGCTGAACCTTTTTTTTCCTTTTATCCCACCAACATCCTGATGTAGGCTCCGACTGGACGGTTTAGGATATTAACTCTTCCTTCCATCGAAGTCAGGGAGTGACGAGTCGAGATGCTCAAACTCAAACTGTGTTCTACTCGAGCAATAAACATTTCAAACCATCACAAACGTTTGCTGTCTGACTGAATGATTCTGTCTCATTGAGAACTTTACAGTCCTCGATGCATATGTCACATTGAACATTTGGACTCACCTTAAGATCCGCCTTAAGCAGCAACATGTTACTTTTCCACCTTAAACATGAAGACTGCCGTCTCTCTCTCTCGTGTCCACAGAGCGTTTTCAGCACTATGTATCTTTAACAGCGGGCCGAGGTCACCTGGTGAGAAGTGCGTACATCTTCAGCTACACAGCAGCCATGTTAGCACACCTCTGCTGTTTGATACGACGGCTGAGGTTCAGAAGGAGAGGACGGATGAAGAGAAAAAGAGAGAGAGCGAGCGAGAAGCAGAGTGGTCATCCCTGCAGATATTATTCAAAACACACTGAGACGTATCGTTAGCCCTGTCTCGTTAGCCCTGTCTCATTCGCCCTGTATCGTTAGCCCTGTATCGTTAGCCCTGTCTCATTCGCCCTGTATTGTTAGCCCTGTATTGTTAGCCCTGTCTCGTTAGCCCTGTATTGTTAGCCCTGCATTGTTAGCCCTGTATTGTTAGCCCTGTCTCGTTAGCCCTGTATCGTTAGCCCTGTCTCGTTAGCCCTGTATCGTTAGCCCTGTATCGTTAGCGGTGTCAGCGTTGTCTCATGCTTTGCAGGAAGTCGTCTGACCTGAGTGATGTTTGATAGAGAAGAAATCAAATGAGATGTTCATCATGCAAACTCCTCGAATGTGTTCTTAAACCTTTTTCCCATCAAGCTGAAATAAACCAAAACACACGAGGGTCTGTGGATGATTCAGGTCGTGATAAACATTTCACTGTTTTCCTCGTGGTTTGCAGGTTTCAGTCGACTCGAGAAGAAAGACGCTGCGATAAAACTGAAGCAGAATTTTGTCCCTCTTGTGTTTGAGGACTCTGAGATCCTCTCCGTGTGACTTTTCCTCTAACGACCGCTGACTGGCTCGCTGTAATCTCACAAAGTTTGCCTGTGGCAGAAAGCAACATGATTCTCTGTCAGCAGGATGAGATCTCTGCTGCAGCGTCAGGACGATGAAGTTCAGCAGAGAGACGCAGCTGCTAGTGCAAACTGGCACGGTGCCTCCTCTGTTCACGTCTGCGTGTGCCCAGCAGTGACCACACTGTCCGAGATCTGAACCGTCAAGTGAAAAAAAAAAAAGCGGCAGTGAGTCAGCGCTGGGAGAAGGAGGATGAAGAGGAGAGCTGACCGATCACAAACCACTTGGCTGCCTCGGGTCATGTGACGAGCGAGTGGAGAGAAGCATCTTCAGATGATGCTGAGTCCCTGAGGAGGCCGGATGAGGCCACGAGGAGGAGGAGGGCGAGAGGGATGTCAGGATTACACAATGATGATACAGAGGGGTGCGAGATTGTCCTTTGTTAATACGCCAGAATTAGCTAAACAGCTACATTTCATCCGGCGTCCTGAAACATCTCTCTGCATCTGGCCTCCTCCCAGCATCCTTTAGTCTGGATCCAGGTCCAGGTCCCTGAGGTAAAGGTGGGGATAATCAAGGTGTCATGTGGGGTCGATCAGTCACCAGCTGCAGCTGCTCCATGAATGTGATTACTGTCTGTCCTGCTCTGGGGTTGGGGTTTTATTGTTACCCCACATGACCTCCCCAGCATGGAGGAAGATGAAGACGTTGCTGTGAAGAGCATTTCTGCGTGTGTCACTTTATGATTTAACAAAACCAAAGAGGATGGGTGGAAGACTGGATCATCAGACCGTCACATCCAAACCTCGTGAGGGGCCGATCGTATCAGCTCTGGAGTGGATGGAGGAGGTTTCTGGTGGCTGCAGATGTGACCACAACCCCCCCACCCCCCACCCCCCCCCCCTCCCTCCTCCTCCTCCTCGTCCTCTCCCTGCTCCCCTAATGCTCCCTGACACATGGTAATAACAGAGAGGTCTGTGCTGTCCTCTGTCAGCCGCTCACAGATTGGATCTCTGTTTGAGACGTCGGGGTTATTCTCTTCTGCTGAATACGTCTCTGTGAGTGTCAGGATCAGGCGGGGTCAGCCCCCCCCCCCCCCCCCCCACACACACACACACACGCACCTCACCTCACTGACAAAATGAAATGAAACAAAGCAATCAGTCTGAGTAATAGCAGGTAAATATCTCTCCATTCTGGTTTATACTCTTATGATCCGCAGTCTTTTAACCCCTAAACTCAGGACCCGTTGTTTTAATCTGGATAAAACCACCCTGCTCCAGATTCTGGCTTTTCAGGACTACCAAATCTGGATTATCAGGGGCCGTATTCATGAAGCCTCCTGAGTACTAACAGTCGCTCCTCGTGACAAAATTCTCTTTGAATCAGGACATTTCATTTTCCCTGCTGATGAAGAAGCTGCTGTGATTTCAAACATCTTGTCGGCTGCATACTTATAAATTATCACACTGATACTAATCTCAAAGTGTTCATGGTTACTCACTGCTTCACTCAGGATGTTTGGAAAAACAGGCTCTGAACTTGAATGAGGATTTCACATTACAAACTGTCCACACGGGGGCGCCAACATTCATACAAACTAAATCTATTCAAATATTTTACAGACCTAATTCTTTCTTTATCTGCTTTGTCACTGATGCATAACAGTGAGTAAAACAGTGAGTAAAACAGTGTGCAATATGTTTCAAATGCGTCTGAAAAACATTAACTACCTTATATGGGCGGCAGCAGCAGCTCAGTCCGTTGGGAACCAGAGAGGCGGATGCAGATCATAATATGGAAGTTGTTCTTGTAGCTGGAGAGGAGAGCACTGCCGAGGTGCCCTTGAGTAAAACACTGAACCTCCAACAGCTCTGATGCACCCCCTGGGTAGCCCCCCCCCTCCCCCCCAACCTTAACCACCCCCCATGTGCATGTGTGTGTGTGTAAGAGAAGCATGTCTCTAAAAGAACAGAACAAAGAACATAATTCCCCTCAGGGATTAATAAAGTACATAAACTCATAATTTCATATTCAAATTCCAAATATTGGCAGAAAAAAGGCTCAAAATAAGTTTTTGGTGCTTCCATGAAGCTACCTGTAGAGAAGTATCATGAGTGAAGACTGGGCTTCAGACTCAGCTTTAAAACAATAAAGGAGATGTTTATTTGACTCGCAGAAAAAACTTCTGAAACAACATGTTCATCTCAACATCTGTACAAAGGCTCTATAAAGATATCCAGGGTGTTATTAAATCTAAAAGCATTACTGTGATTACATGCTGAAGAGCTCTGACCTTCATTTTGTTTATTTTAAAAGTGATTTTCAGTAAACTGACTTCAACACTCTGAATGAGGCCCGGCTGTCTGATGGATTCAGTTCTAACATTAGAGAAGAGGAGGCCTTTTAGTGACTGTCAACAGAACATCTGCAGCCTCTTGTGGCTGAGGGAGGAACTGACACACAGTGTGACACACAGTGTGAACCTTATCTATCATACATCTATATATCTGTTCCGCTATTTTACCCATGTAGCATCTTAAAAGGTGAAGCATGTTTTAACATCGGGCTTCAAACTTTCAGGCAGATGTGCAACATTAAAGGGGACACATTATTAAAAATGACTTTATTTGAATTTATTTGGGTAACCTGAAGGTCTATCAACCCACAAAATGTGAAATAAATCCATCCAATCATTTGTTTTATGATCTGCTTAAGTCTCACACCGTTTCAAATGTTAATAATAATAATAATAATACATTTTATTTAATGGCGCCTTTCAAGCCACCCAAGGTCACCTTACAGTGGATAAAAGCAATACATTAGGTTAAAACCAAACATAAAAACAAACAAAAGACAGGTGTAGTGTGAAGTGAACAGTTACAGTGAGTATACCAGTTTAAACAGGTGGGTTTTGAGTTGGGATTTAAAGGTGGAGATGGACTCTGACTGTCGTATGTGGGGGGGGGGGGGGAGTTCCAAAGTCTGGGTGCCGAGCAGCTGAAGGCTCGGGCACCCATGGTACTGAGGCGTGGTGTGGGGATGGTTAGCAGTCCAGCAGAGGTTGAGCGGAGGGTGCGTGATGTTCTCAGTTTGTGACATCACAAGTTGGATTCTGGTGATAAAATCCTCTCCCCTGGTCCCATGGACTCCACCTGCAGACGAGAGATAAACTTTGGAGAAGGTCCGCCATTTTTATTCTCTTTACAGAGGAGTGATGTCTTCTGGGAGATCTCAGGGGGCGGGGCTTATTACATTTAAAGAGACACACACCAAAACAGAGCGTTCTGAGAGAGCTGATGTCTACAGAGTCACAAACCTCCTCTGCTGCTTGATTCATGTTATATTTGGACCAAAACACAGAAACACAGATGATTCATTTAGACCACATGGGGGCGCTGTTTGTAAAGAGGGGGACAATATGTCCTCTTTAATTCAGGTTTTTGTTGCAAGATAACACTCTTGTATTGAATACACATATTTGCCATGTAGCTTAAACATTAAAATCACAGTTTGCTCCTGCAGTCTTGAGCTTGTGTTGCAGCAGGGGGGAGTGTAGACAGATCCCCCCCCCATCCTCCTCCTCCTCCTCCTCCTCCTCCTCTGATTGGCACCCTGCTGCTCGCACTGCTAGCCGAACCAACACCATGCAAACACAAACAAAGCAGCAGCTTGTGTGTCGGATTGCTCCATCAGTTGTTACAGTTTCCTGAAACATGCGAGTGTGCACCGAGCTGTGAGAAGGAGCATGCAGGCGTGAGAGAAGAGAAAACAACACGACGCGCTGCTCGGATCAAGCTGTTCACTTCACTGGTAAGAGGACTGGTCAGCTAAGCTAGTTAGCTAACTAGCATTAGCAACGGTGTCCTCAAGCGACACTGAGGCATGAAAAGATGATTTTTTAAATCTCATACGAGGAAATATTACATCAATGGTGAGCTTTGATACAGTCAGAGGGTTTCTATTTCACCAACAGGAGATGAAAACATGCGTGTGAAAGCCTGATAGTGTGATAACGTTTTCCGTCTGTCGTAGCTGGTGTTTGGTTACATCTCAGCTAGCATGTTAGCTGGTTAGCCTGTTAGCTGGTTAGCCTGTTAGCTCTCTATCAGTTACACTTGACAAACAAGGGCTCGGTTTAGCAAGCTAGCATGAGAATTTAATCATAAATGTAGTATAAACATAACAAAATTATTTAAATAAAATTAGATTAGTGTTTCTGTTGTTGAGTTAAATAAACATTTAAGAGGATTTTCTAGCCGTCGAAATCTTCAGATCTGTCGTCCCTGCAACATGCAGAACTCCATTTGTTCAAGTTTTAATTTTGCTATTTTACATTTTAATCAGAAATACTAACTGTATTCAGAACAACGTGTGGCTTAATTTAAGAATCAATGTGTTGCAGTAAATTCGGCTTATACTGTAGCAAATTAAAACTTAAAATTAAACTTTTATTCAACAATTGTTGTTATAAATTAGTGATGTTTTCCTCTGGCTCAAGTGTTGGGAAAAACATTTTTTTTCGATGTGTTTTATTTTTTCTTGGTTAAATAACCAGCCGAAGTAAAGACAACATAATAATACAGTTTATTTATTGGACACTTTTAAAAACAGGGTTACTTAATGCTCTCAAGATGAGAGAACATAAAAGATAAATAAGGAGACAGTAATTAGAAATAAAAAATAAAATAGTGTGGGATTAAAAATGTGGACAAACAAGAAATAAAACAAAGGGAATATAAGATACACACCACAAAGTGTCCTGATACATGTCAGGTTGTTCATGGATTAAAACAGTCCAACCACAAACTAAAGCATTTCAAAAGGTTTGTTAAGAGTTTGAAATCTTTGAGGTTTCCGTGTTTAACAAAGACGCAGAAAGAACAAACTCAGCTGCACACTTTGAGGCTTTAATAAGTCTGCAGACGCATCACGGTTGGACGTTATCGTTGACCTCCCTGCTGTTCTTCCTTCCCAGCTGTGTTGACAGAGGGAGGGAGGGGGGGGGGGGCGTCACTTCCCCTCCTTCGTGATTAGCCGACGTCAAACACAGCGAGACAAAGCGGTGTGGCCTGTTAGAGCTGCGTCGTGTTTGAACAGAACAACATTCACCTGTCACGACTGGAGACGCCCGCTCTGTGTTCCTGCTGTTTGAACAAGGATTTCAAATCCAGGACGGCGTGGACGCTTTAACAGGTTAGGACGTCGTCACACTGAGACGCTAGGCTCATGGATTTTGAGAGGTAGGATAACTCGTAGGACGAGGAGGGGGAGGAGTTTCACCGTCCCGTTTGATAACGTCTGCTTCACTTCTCCACGTGCGGAGATGCTGCGTGATGTCGTTATCTGCAGACGACGGCTTCAGTCCTCCCTTCATCATCATCACGTCACGTTTGAACGTCAGAGAAGTTATCGTCTGCTCAGAGACGATCAGACACGGCAGGCAGAGAGACGCTGCGTCTCAGACGTTTCCTGAACATGGATTATTAATCCAGCGTCGATCGGTGGCGGTGGATTAAAACTCGCCTTGATGAGTCGGTTGTTTTAAACAGGATTTGTTTGCAGCTCTAAAGATAGAACAGGTCTTGCAGACTCCAGATCAGACTCCGCCCCCTTTCACCACGGCTAAATCTGTAACACAGCACACACCCAGTTTCCTCTTTTTCAGACGGCACACTTTAATGCTGAGTGAGCCTGGAAGCATTATGAGTGTTTTTCTCTTGATACCATCAAAAGGTCAGAGGTCAAACGTGGCGTCACCTCCCTGCGACGTGTTTCAGGGTCCTCGATTTGTTTGTTTACTGCTTCGATTTCAGACTGAAGTGATAAACACGTCTAAACGTGACGATCTGGATTCATCACCTTCAGTTCTTCTTCTCTTGTTTTTGTTTTCTGACGCGTATCTGAGTTCAGTCGACCAATCGTGGACATCCGTCGTTCACACAAAGCTTCGGTCTGTTTGCTGTGAGGATGTGGAAGTGATACCAGCAGGCCAGTGTCTCAGATCACACACACACACACACACACACACACACACACACACACACACACACACACACACACACACACAGAGGGACATCAGTGTGGAGTCAGTCAGGCCTTTCTTCTCTCTGTCTTTGTGCAGCGTCTCTGAAAGGACGGCTGGTTTTCATGGAGACGCTGAGCAGGAGGCCTCTGTTGTCCGGGGCAGCTTGAAGAGGCTCTCTGTGTAAATCCCCCTCACTCTTCTTACTGCTGTTTAATATGCTGCTGCAGAGACACAGCCGGCTGCAGACACACAGCCTGCTGCAGAGACACAGCCGGCTGCAGAGACACAGCCGGCTGCAGAGACACACAGCCTGCTGCAGAGACACAGCCGGCTGCAGAGACACAGCCGGCTGCAGAGACACAGCCGGCTGCAGAGACACAGCCGGCTGCAGAGACACAGCCTGCTGCAGAGACACAGCCGGCTGCAGAGACACAGCCGGCTGCAGAGACACAGCCGGCTGCAGAGACACAGCCGGCTGCAGAGACACAGCCGGCTGCATGCAGTGCAGCCTTCAGTCACAAACATGCGAGCAGACAGAAAGCGTCCTGCTTCTTTAGTTCACTGTAAACACGCTCTGCTTGGAATCCGTTAAAACAAGGCGAGTCGGCTAATCCTCACATCGAAACTCTGGCACAGGTCCACAGAGTGTGTGTGTGTGTGTGTGTGTGTGGGGAGTGCTCTGTTTTGATTGTGATGTCATGCAGAGGGAATGCTGAGAGTTTAACAGTTCACTGTGGGAACGTTTTCCTCTTTGTCCACCTGCTACGTCTGTTTTCTCTTCAGAACTTTTTTTAAGGAAAAAAAGATTTTCAGTCATTGTGTTTCCTGGGAGGGAAGAAGGGGGGGGGAAGGGGGCGGGGTTTAATGTGTGAGAGGATGTGTGTAGAAACATCGTCGTCCTCTGAAGACGCTCTCTCTGTTTCAGATCTGTACGAAGATGCCAGAGGTTCGAGACCTCTCTGAAGCTCTGCCTGAGATGCCCATGGACCCCATCACCGGAGTGGGAGTGGTGGCCTCCAGGAACCGAGCGCCCACCGGATACGATGTGGTGAGGCGTTCAAACACACAGCTGATCACATGATGGACGGTCCAGCTCGTGCATGAAGCTGATTGATCTCCATGAAGCCGTTATCATGTCTATGAGCTGCAGGAGGGTTGAGACGCATGCTGGGGGATAAGCTGCTGCTGCAGGGGTCAAAGGTCAACGGCAGGTGATCCTTCAGGCTCAGGAGGACACCGGACATTTATAGAGATTTGTGTCCGCTCAGAGTTTTAGTTCAGGCCGTCTTCAAAGATGTCAGTTTGTATTTTCTGTAACAGTGAAGACAAAGACAGGAAAGACGTCTCTTCGTTCTCGGACGGTTGAAAAACGTTTGGCGTTGTGCTCTTCCTCCAGGTGTCGACGACGACAGACGGTCTGGACGCCGACCTTTGGAAAGACGGCCTCTTCAAATCCAAAGTGACCCGCTACCTGTGCTTCACGCGGGTCTTCTCTAAAGAAAACGTACGCACGCTCCCCTCGCCGCGCTCTTCTGTCAGACAGACGAGACACGTGAATGATCCGTTTCCTGTTTCCTGTTTCTCTGCAGAGCCATCTGGGAAACGTCCTCGTGGACATGAAGCTGATCGACATCAAGGACACTCTGCCCGTCGGCTTCATCCCCATCCAGGAGACCGTGGACACTCGTGAGTCTTGAGGACGAGGACACTTCATGTCTGCAGCTAACGCCGCACCTCGTCATGACGCTCTTTGTGTTTCTGTCCCGCAGAGGAGCAGGCGTTCAGGAAGAGACGACTCTGCATCAAGTTTATTCCCCGGGACTCCACAGAAGCCGCCATCTGTGACATCCGCATCCTGGGACGCTCCAAACAGGCGCCGCCTCAGTACACCTTCATAGGGTGAGCGTGCCCGGAGACGCCACGTCTCATGATGAGCCGAGACAAACACGAAGGTTAACCAGCTCGCGTTTAACAGGTCCAGCTCCCTCCAGAGACTCGACGAGTAGGAACATAATCAGTGATGCCTGGAGGAAATAGAAAAAGGGTCGAGGAGTATGAAATAGTCTTTATTAAGTGGGAGACAATGATGTAAAGAAATAAGGAGACAAAGTGAGGAGGAAATAAAGGAGGGAGCGTCATAACGTAACGTCCTGTGAGAAAGCAGCTCGACTCTGCTGATGCATTTAAATGAGTCAATGTGGAATTCTACTCTTTATAGAAAAGAACAAAAACATCCCGTCATACACAGATTGACCCCCTGCTGAGGTCAGACGTGCAGACCTGAACATAAAGCAAGCTGATTGGTTGGTTTAACGTCTGTCTGTGTGTGTGGAAGCTGAAGAGCTGGTCCTGTAAGAACAGTTCTGTTTGAGTCTCATTGCGGGCTGAGAGGTCATGACCCCCCCCCCCCCCCCCCCCTGTGCTGCCTGACAGGGAGCTGAACAACATGGGGATCTGGTACCGGATGGGGAACGTTCCTCGGGCCCAGGACTCGTCACACACACCCTCCTCCAACAACATCCAGAACGTGAACTCCAGCTCCAGCTCCAACCCGGTCCCTGCTGCTCCCATGCCCAAGTATGTCCAACCTGATCACATGTTCTCCTGTGTACACACACACACACACACACACACACACACACACACACACACACACACACACACACACACACACACACACACACACACACACACACACACACACACACACACACACACACACACACACACAGGTCGGACTCTGTGCTGAGCGAGGAAAGAGGAAGTCCTCTGTCCTTGAACAGCTCTTCCTCAGGGGGAGGAAACAGATCTAAGTTTAGATGACAGAGAGGACGGAGTGTCTGATGTCACTTTTTATAGAGAATAAAAGAATGTTCTTAATG
>NC_136706.1:23760184-23767684 GCF_947650265.1 Symphodus melops
TCAGAGAGCTGCTCTCTTCCTGTGTGATCATGAAGGAAACCTGCTGTGTTGAAGCTTCTCTGACAACAATGCAGCAGCCAGTATGTCCTCCTTCTAACTTTAGATTCTGCTCCTGAATGCTCTGGATTTGATTGGACCAGAGAAGGTAGGCGGGGCTTTGAAGGCCGTTTTGGACGCCCCTGGGTTTGCCAGATATGAGAGCAGTTATCAGGTGAACAGGTGTTGCAGCGATGGAAGCGGGCAGTGGAACTGCTTCAGATAGAAGTGATTGTACCCGAGCTAAAAAGCCTCTGCATGTTTCTAATAAGCTCCAGCAGCAGAAAGCTGCTCAAACTAGGATCAATGTTGGAGATGAAACATGGAGAGAGGTTAGAACGCAGAAAGCTTTACAGACCCATGCAGAGCTGGCTAAACACTGAAGCTACAGTGTCCACCACATGCAGAGCTGGCTAAACACTGAAGCTACAGTGTCCACCACATGCAGAGCTGGCTAAACACTGAAGCTACAGTGTCCACCACATGCTGACCTGTGTGAGAGGAGGGGGTGGAGCCAGAGAGCTCTCTGTGATGATTAGAGTTTAGACTACAGTACTCATTTTAAACACTAGGGGGCAGAGTTACATGCTGCTCCTTTAGATAAATCTCAGTATATAACAGACACTGTATACAAATGGACAGCATACTTCAGGTGCTGACATTGTTAGTTATGGGTTGTTTTTAGTTGTCACCTTTGGGTCATGTTATCCTTTATAGTCGACACCAACTCAAAACATGCTAAAAAAGATTTCTATGTGGTCAGTCACTTTTCTCGCTGAGCTGCTGACACAGGTGAGATTGGCGTTTGTGATCTGACGGCCGCTGTGGTCTCCTCGAATGATTCCTGCAGGAAAAACCAGATTGATGAACATTGACACAGTCCAACACGTCTGCAGCCGCACAGAGACGATGAGGTGAGCTTCATTCTTATTTTTCAATGTTTAAAAGGAGGAATGTGTAACTTCTCGATCCAGTAGGTGTCGTCCTCGAGCGCCAACATGAAACCCTCCTCCATACTGAAGCGCTCTCCTCCCCTCGAGTTCACAAGGAGGACTTGTTCAGCCATCACCTGAGTCCTGCATTTGTTGTGTTCACATGCTAATGTTAGCGACCTTTAGTTAGCTCGTAGCTTCACATTGCACGTGAATGTTTCTCGACGCCATTCCTGTGTTGAGAAAGAAAACTGTAATTAATCCGACACCTTAAAGTCTGAAGACCACCAGCATAGATATAAAACACAAAGAACACACACATTTACAGCAGTCTGCTGCTAAACAACTTCCCAGAATGCTTTGTGCTGGTGTCACCGCAGCTTCTTAAAGACTTGTTCCTAATTTTCCACGACTTTTAAGATTCGTCAAACAGACAGAATCATAAAACGTGTTTAATGGGTGACAGCTGCTGCTGGTTTCCTCGCACGCCGTTCCCCGCTCTCTGCTGAGGGAAGTCAGAGTGTCATCAAAGGTTTCACAGCGAGCCGAGATCAAATCCTTCGTCTTCAGATCTGTCTGATGAAATCAGCTGCTGGTTCGTCAGAGCGTTCATTAGACCGCTCGAGTTAATCACAACGCTTTTATTCAAAGTGATGAACATCAAAGAGGAGGAGCCAACAACAGGAAGTGAACACAAACTGCTTTAACACCAATCTGACTCACAGGAAGTGACCAGAGACAGAGCACAGGTGCTGACAGGAAGTGACCAGAGGCAGAGCACAGGTGCTGACAGGAAGTGACCAGAGGCAGAGCACAGGTGCTGACAGGAAGTGACCAGAGGAAGAGCACAGGTGCTGACAGGAAGTGACCAGAGGCAGAGCACAGGTGCTGACAGGAAGTGACCAGAGGCAGAGCACAGGTGCTGACAGGAAGTGACCAGAGGAAGAGCACAGGTGCTGACAGGAAGTGACCAGAGGCAGAGGTGCTGACAGGAAGTGACCAGAGGCAGAGCACAGGTGTGACAGGAAGTGACCAGAGGCAGAGCACAGGTGTGACAGGAAGTGACCAGAGGCAGAGCACAGGTGCTGACAGGAAGTGACTAGAGGCAGAGCACAGGTGCTGACAGGAAGTGACCAGAGGCAGAGCACAGGTGCTGACAGGAAGTGACCAGAGGCAGAGCACAGGTGCTGACAGGAAGTGACCAGAGGCAGAGCACAGGTGTGACAGGAAGTGACCAGAGGCAGAGCACAGGTGTGACAGGAAGTGACCAGAGGCAGAGCACAGGTGTGACAGGAAGTGATCAGAGGCAGAGCTCTTTCTAAAATTATAATTAAAGTTCATGTATCATCATCAACAGCTGTTCTTAAGAGTCCCGGGATACTCTGGGACTCATCATCAGTGACGTATCCTGAGTTCTTCGGGTTTCAAACCATCAGACACCCGGTCAGACAGACCCTGACCTTTGACCCAGGGGTCAGACCTCTTCATCCAAAGCCATCATGAGGCCCTCTCTGCGGCCTCGGTGGCGGTCTTGAACGCTCTCCCTTTAGCAGCTGCTGTGATGCCAAGCAGAGCAAAGACCGTGCACGGCGTGCGGCCTGCAGAGCGTCTGACTGCGTCCCACCTTCAAAGATACATCATCAATCCAGCTGTTGTGTTAAACCTCACCTTCTCCATGTTGAATCAAACTGTAACTGTTTAAAAGCATGCAGCAGCTCTGTCACATGTCCCGAAATGTCTCTACTGACATTTGACCACTGGGGGGCAGTATCAGACCGGAAACTGCTTTTAAACATTAATATGATAAAAACATTCTGCTGTCACACATTTTTGACTTTCTGTCCTTCACAGATTTCTGTTATTTATGAAAGTTTAATCTGTGATGTTTTTCAGCTTTGAGGACTCAAGTCATGAAACATAAATCAGTGCTTCTAATTCCAGTGATGTTTTTAAAGTTTAGACAGACTGAACTATATCCAGACTGATTTAAAAAATAAAATAAAAAAAACTATAAAAGAATGTGTTTAATTATTATTATTATTAAAAACTGTAATATGTCTTTAATCTAATGTTCCTAATCTGCAGATTTTTAGTTTTCTATTTTAAATGTTTTGACAAAATAATGCACGTTTCATGGCAGCCACATAAAATGCACTTTTATCACTGTCAATAAAATATGAGGAAATTATTTAATTTATATAACATTTCTAACTCTAAACGTTTTTATTTCATTTTTATTGTTTTTGTGGATTTTATAATAAATTCTAAAGATGAAGAGCGTCCTCCCTTTGTTACCCAGATAAAACACTGCTCGTCTTATAGTTTCATATTAAATTGCAGACGTCCTCGCCGCCCCGCGCGCGCGCTGCTCTCCGTCTTTAATTTCCCCTCATACACGCTGCTCACGCGCTCATGGAGGATTTGGTCTCGTGATGAATATCGTGTTTTTTTTTAACTGATTTCCACTGATCGATGTGACAGCTTTATTACAAAGTGACGGAAACAATCTCCGGTTTATTTTGTGTTTCATATCAGAAGGTTTTGAAGAAGGATTTTATCTGACAGTTTATTTCATCTTTGAATATGCTAATTATAGAGCCGGCTGCACGTGCGCTGATTGCATCATTTAAATGGATTCAAACACACAAACTGGTTTTAAATTCTGCAGCAGTCCTCCTACCTGAACATGTTACGGTGTTTTTCTTATTCTAATAAGAAGAATAAATATTTAGCATTATTTACTGTGTTTATATTTTTCAGTTTCACTCTACTTTAAGTATTTCTACACCGTCCCTGTTCTCCTTCCTCCTGCGGGGGGGACATAATGTGAGGGGCTCCAGCAGGCCTCACAAACTTAAACTCAGGCATCTGAACAAAATGTCTGACAGCTGTTTCACTGCAGTGTTGATGTGAAAACCAAAGTTTGTCAGTGAAAGTAAACAAAGAGAAATGAAGAGAAAGCTGTCTATAGAGAAAACAGTCAGGACATGATGGACATGATGGGGATCTGTCCTCCAGCGTCCTGCTCTGTGCGTAAAGACACGTGGTTAGCTGATGAGGGATGCCCGGATGTTTGTGCACTTTGAGATGAAGCTTCTCAAATTTGTTCAATAAAATCTACAAACTAATTGTGCTTGTTGAGTGAACTTTATGGTTGCTTATTCTCATTGTGTGTGTGTGTGTGTGTGTGTGTGTGTGTGTGTGTGTGTGTGTGTGTGTGTGTGTGTGTGTGTGTGTCTACACGATGACAACGCTGTAAAAAGTCACCAAAAAAAACTAACTAAATTATTTAAGTAAAGTAACAAAACAGACATTTAGATAATAAACACACACATTGACCTTTTTGCTGTTGACCCTTCAGGGCCACCGTCCTGGCTCCTGAACACCGGCCCACATTAAAGGGGGGCAGGCTGGAGCCGGCCCGGCCATCGGGGTTTCAGGGTCTGCATTATTATGAGACCTTTTTTTCCCATGATGCTTTGTGTTTGTGGGGTTTTGATTTTCAGTTTTCAGATGAGGACTGTGTGGAGGCGGATCCATCGAGCACCAATAACAGAGAAAGTGCTCCATGAGGGGGGTGAGGACTAAAGGAGGAGGGGGCTGTTCTCCTCTCTGAGTCTCAGTCCCTCAGCTCAGGATGCCACAGAGTCCTCAGGACCTCAGGATCCGGATCATCCTCTTCTTCTGGATTTACTCCCGCTGAAGCTTGTTTCTCCTCTCACAGACTTTTCGCAGGATTTTTTGGGGTTTGACATTTTTCTTCTCCGTCAGAGGAGCGCGAGGAGAGCTGCGTGGTGAGCGGCGCGTGGACAGAGGCGCGTGGACAGAGGCGCGTGTCCCTCCGTGAGTGCGTAAAAGATGCTGAACGACATCAAAGTGGAGGACAGACTGAGGACGGAGGACAGCTGTGTGCACCAGAGGAGCGGTGAGGCCAAACACATGTGTGCTCGGGTTTACTTTGAATTCAGTCTCGCGAGCTTTAACAGCTTTGATTAGTTAACAGTTGATTAGTAATTAATTTTTTTGTTGGAAAAAAATTAGGCACAGCTTAAAGGAAAAAGTCATGAAGCAGACCTTCATGATTCACCACAAATAATCCGAAATGGAACAAATCTCTGCTCTTTGACTTTTTGTTTTTCCCTCGCAGGCTCGTGAGATATTACGGCTCTCTTCTTCTTCTTCTTCGTTTTTTTTTTTTTTTTAACTGTTGATGTCATCATTGTGAATATAGCAATGCTGCGTCTGTCAAAGCTCCCCACATTAAAACAGCCGGTTTTAACACACACTTTAATTGTCCAACATGCTCCATTTATTGTATTCATAATTACAATTTAGCACGCGCGCGCTTTAAATAAATCCCGGATGAGCAGAGGGACAAAAACAAAGGCTGTAACCCAGGAGAAATAATGACCCACAGAAAGAAAAGCAAAACTCTAAACTGTCTCCGTCCGACGAGACACGAAGAGAAGAGAAGAATAAAAATCCAAAAACGAACAAGAACAACCAGAGAGAGAGAGAGAGAGAGAGAGAGAAGAGTCAGGCCTCGATTAACAAGAGCACACTGAACGCGTCTGACATTAACACAAGTACACAGACGCACGCGCACGCAGCCGAATAGCAACCTTTCCCCCCCTCACCTGTTGGTCATCCTCCGGCCTCTGAGAGAGAGAGAGAGAGAGAGAGACAGAGAGAGAGAGAGACAGAGAGAGAGAGAGACAGAGAGAGAGAGAGAGAGAGAGAGAGAGAGAGAGAGAGAGAGAGGGTGTAACAGCCCTGATACATGAATTCATAAAGTCTCCTCTTATCTTTGTGGTTTCTCACTCTGACGAGTCAGACGATCCCTGCAGCGAACACTGCTGGCACACATGCAGGCCTCTCTGCAGCCTGGAACCACCACACACACACACACACACACACACACACACACACACACACACACACACACACACACACACACACACACCTACACACACACACACAGATTCAGAGTCCTGATCACTGTGATGTTCCGTCATTTATTATTGTAATAGTTTTATAGATAAGAGGAGTCTGACTGTTATTGACCTGATTTAACCTGCAGACAAAACTCAGAGCTGAGTGCAGCAATAAACCAATCAGAACACAAGAGAGCACGAGCCTGAAAATAAAAACACACCGAGTCCAAAGCAGAATCATAAACAGGAAGAAAAGACTAAAATAACGGAAAGAAATATGAAGTGCTGAAACACTGCGCATGCTCAGGTTCCACGGAAAAGCCCTCTTTGGTGTACCTGAAGGTCACGTGTCATAATCAGAGAACAGCAGGTGTGTGAGAGGTCACTGATTAACTGCCAGGTTTGATTCAGCTGCTGCGCGCGCGCGCATCCTTTTTTAATTCTATGTTGAAGTGATCAATTTTAAGAAAGCCAATATTGTTTAAAAAAAACAAAAGTCACCCGAGGGACCAATGTGTGGTGTGGAGGCTGTTATGGGCGCGTGCTCAGCTCCAAGTCCATTGTTACAGATTGAACATTTCAATCCCTTAATTTATACATCATAAAGGACCTCTGACACTCTCATCCAATCACCTGCCGATGTCACCAGCACGCGCTCAGGTTCAGTACAAGGATCACACAGGAAATTAAAGAAAAAGGTAACCTCTCGTGCTGCTGCTGTCTGTTCAGAGGGAAACACACACGAGGCCTGAGTTCACACTCAACATTTATTTAACAGTGTGAATTTATTCCTAAATGTGAATCTGACCTGAACTATTTATGTCACCTAAAAACGTAAAAATAACCTAATAATAATAATAATAATAATAATAATAATAATCTTAGTATTCAATAATTTGTGTTTCGAAATTCTCTTTAAATTTAATTATTCGAGCTGTTTTTTTTGCTTCCTATTCCTTAAACACATTCTGCGTTTTATTCAGATATTTTTTTTAACCGAAATAATAAAATAAATATTTATAAAATCACAGAAAACTGTTTTTTTAATTCTTTGTATTTAATACCAGGAGAAGGAAAATAAAGAATAAGACAAATGAAGAATAATTATAGATATAAAATATATTTTAAATATATTATGTATATATAACATATTATATGTTAAATTAATTTGCTGAAGGAGTCCACGAGGAGGGGGTCCACGAGGAGGGGGTCCACGAGGAGGGGGGTCCACGAGGAGGGGTCCGTGACTCCCTCTAACTGAACAGCACTCAAACAGAAATTAATTCTTCAATAATAAATATAAATAAACTTGAAAGCAGAGAAGGTGTTTGAGCGGGTGCACATCACAGATCATTGACAAATGCGCGTGCACGTCAGACTTCAGGTTGATCCCTTCACGTCACATAAAAGCGCTGACGTCCTCCTGTGTCCCTGCAGTTCATATACGTGTATAGAGACCCCTCACGAGCCCTCTCCGTGTCCCCCCTGCAGGCTCGTGCTCCCCCCGGCAGCAGCAGCAGCAGCAGCGGCGGCGGCTCGTGTGTGTGGGCTGCACGCGGATCATCTCCGACCGCTTCCTTCTGCGGGTCAATGACGCG
>NC_136706.1:23770184-23772684 GCF_947650265.1 Symphodus melops
GAGACCCCAAGGGCTCATCCAAAACCTGCACGCTCCAAGCTGTCCTCGTTATTAGCTCGCTGCTCTCAGAGGACGCCACACACACACACACACACGTGCACACACACGTGCACACACACCATCTTTACCCTGCACTCCGGTCGACATGAGTGTGACAGTAATTACTGCGTTGATCGTCTTTATTATGCGTCTGTGGATCCTTGATATGAATCAAACTGATGTTTGATATCAGTGATCGCTCTCTTCCTGCAGCGGCTGATTTTCATGGTGCATGTTTGGAATCACCTTCTCGTTGTTTTTGGCGTGCACAGACAAACGTGTTCCTGGACGTGAAAGGAGACAGACTAGTTCTGCGTTTAGGGGCGGAGTCAGGTGTCCCATGCACGCCTGCTGATTATTGCTGGTACTAGATTAAAAACAGGATCATATAATGTTCCTAGACGCCCGCCGAGCCTCACTTAAGTCAGACATGTTGGATCCTACACGTCGTATCTTTAAGGAAAGATAAGTGTTCTGTCTCCCTTCTCCCCGTGACATCCTCTGCTTTGGTAAACATGATCCTGCTGTGCTGCATCGTCTCGTACGAACACTTACTTCTCCTGCCATTTGGCTCCTCCAGAACCCGAGGTTGCCATGTGCAGCTTTAAGGGGGATCACAGTGAACTCTCCAAATACACTTAGCAAACAGAGACATCTTTGGTTTTCAACGCTGCATCACTTCTGACAATCTGGAGCTCAGCGCGGAGCGTCAGCTTCCATCTGACTGCCGACAGCCAGGAGGAGAGCGCCGTGTTTAACACAAAGACGCACGCACTCTGAGGACGCACTCTGAGGACGCACTCTGAGGACGCACTCTGAGGACGCACTCTGAGGACGCGCTCTGAGGACGCGCTCTGAGGACGCACTCTGAGGACGCGCTCTGAGGACGCACTCTGAGGACGCGCTCTGAGGACGCACTCTGAGGACGCGCTCTGAGGACGCACTCTGAGGACGCACTCTGAGGACGCACACGTCCTCCGGTCCGATCCTCCACCTCACACTCTTCTTCTTCTTCTGCAGAAAAGGTCACTGCAGCGTCTGCTTCGCTCTGAGACGGACGGCGTGTTGAAGAAGAAGTCGGAGCTGCTGCAGCTGAGAGGGGCGAGGGCGGGGGGGGGCTTCAGACAAACAGAGACAACCTGCACTGTCACTGATGTATTCTTCCTCTTTCAAATGTGGGGACTGACGGCGAGGGGGGGGGGAGAGGAGGGGGGGGTCCCTGGGGAAATAAAGTCTGCCATGGACCCCGCCCCTCCTCCTTCATGGGCTGTGTGTGTTTATGAGGGTATAAGTGGTGTTAAGTCCCTCGGCCTGCGGCCTGTTTATTAGTGTCTGTGCTGAAGCACATGATGAGGAGAGACGATGACCTTTGACCCCGATCCCCCCAGCGTGTGATCGCAGCAGGCTGAGGAGTGTGAGGAGGTCACGTCCTGAAGTCAGTGCTGCTGTTCTTTGCACAGAGACTTAAATGTGCTGCAGCTCTCGTTCACTCCTCCTCCTGCAGGAACAGGGAGAGAGACGCCTTCAATTACTGCGATCAGTGAGGGGCGCAGATGGCCTAGCGGTGAGGTCGCGCCGCAAGTGTAAGCGTGCGTCACAGGTTCAAGTCTTCACCGTCCTGTCAAATAAAGACAAGAAGGCAGAGTGAAGGATTCTGGGATGACGAGTCGGACCGGAGCTCCGTGTGACCTGGAGTCACGTAGGAGTAAAAACACAGGACTGATCAGAGCTCTCCAGGTTCTCCTCTGATCCTGGGTCATGTGATACGGGTTAAAGTCCTGATGAAGATGAAGATGAAGATGAAGATGAAGATGTTTATATCACAGAGTGTTTGTGCCACTTGCAGCACAGACGTCTGTCACAGTTTCCAACATCAGAGAGAGAGAGAGTTCAGCAGCAGAGCAGACTGTGGTTCATTTAACAGGGGCGACACCCTCTGAACTACACACACACACACACACACACACACACACTGACACACACACACACACACACACACACACACTGACACACACACACTGACACACACACACACACACACACACACACACTGACACACACACACACACACACTGACACACACACACACACACACACACACACACTGACACACACACACACACACACACACACACTGACACACACACACACACACACACACACACACTGACACACACACACACACACACACACACACACTGACACACACACACACACACACTGACACACACACACACACACACTGACACACACACACACACACACTGACACACACACACACACACACACACACACACTGACACACACACACACACACACTGACACACACACACACACACACTGACACACACACACTGACACACACACACACACACACACACACACACTGACACACACACACTGACACACACACACACACACACACACACACACACACACACACACACACACACACACACAC
>NC_136706.1:23777684-23895520 GCF_947650265.1 Symphodus melops
TCAAAGTAGAAGATGGCGGTGACAGTCCTCGATGTTTTAGTGGACATGAAGAGAAAATGTCCTTAAGAGTGAAGCTGTGAGAGCTGGTGATAAACGGCCAATCAGAGAGCTTCCTCTCAGTGACTGCACAGACCCACTCTGATTGGCAGAATGATCTCCTCCTCGTCTCCTCCTCCTGTCCTCGTCTCCTGTCTTTGTCTCCTCCTCCTGTCCTCGTCTCCTCCTGGTGTCCTTGTCTCCTCCTGTCCTCGTCTCCTCCTGGTGTCCTTGTCTCCTCCTGTCCTCGTCTCCTCCTGGTGTCCTCGTCTCCTCCTGGTGTCCTTGTCTCCTCCTCCTGTCCTCGTCTCCTCCTCCTGTCCTCGTCTCGTATCTTCATCTCCTCCTCCTGTCCTCGTCTCCTCCTGGTGTCCTTGTCTCCTCCTGTCCTCGTCTCCTCCTGGTGTCCTTGTCTCCTCCTGTCCTCGTCTCCTCCTGGTGTCCTCGTCTCCTCCTGGTGTCCTTGTCTCCTCCTCCTGTCCTCGTCTCCTCCTCCTGTCCTCGTCTCGTATCTTCATCTCCTCCTCCTGTCCTCGTCTCCTCCTGGTGTCCTCGTCTCCTCCTCGTCTCGTGTCCTTGTCTCCTCCTGGTGTCGTCCTGACTCTCTGGCGTCTGTTGAATAAAGAGCGATGGAGGGTGGATGTGGTCGTGGTCGTCTCGCTCTCTCTTCATGTTGTGTTTGTTCTCTGAACTGGTCGTGTCGTCATGGTTACGCTCGTCCTCTGCTGCTTCACATTAACGTGTTCTTTGTGTCCTTAAAGAAAACAGCAGATGAGTAACAATAAATCACAGCGTCTTGATGTTGTGCTGTATTCTCTCAGCGTGATGATCTCCATGTGTCGCCCAGTGTTTAGACCAGCACGCCATGTGACCAGCACGCCATGTGACCAGCACGCCATGTGACCAGCACGCCATGTGACCAGCACGCCGTGTGACCAGCAAGTTCAGCGACGCTGATTAGAAAGTTTGACTTCATGTGTAGAGGACAGGTGGATCACTCCTCAGCGGCTGGAATCATTAGTATTTAAAAAGGTGCAGAAAGAGGAGAGCGCCCCCTACAGGCCTGGAGCTCTTCTGTGTCTGCACACGTCTTCTGTAGTCTCAGCCCGAGAACTTCAGCCTCCCTCCTGAGCCGCCAATATTCTTCATCATGAAGCTGCAGAAAATCTAACTCTCTCATTCCTCTCCACCATCTTTCTGTACCTGCCTTACATTCACCTCCTTCCTCCTCCTCTTCCTTTTCCTCTTCCTTTTCCTCCTCATCCTCTTCCTCCTCCTCTTCTTCCTCCTCCTCCTCTTCTTCTTCTTCTTCCTCCTCCTCCTTCTCCTCCTCCTGAGATTTGATTGGCCGAGCATGTCGTCCTTCAGCATCGACATGAAGCCTTCAGGTTTTTTGGGCTTTTTGATGTTTTGACCCGTCAGTGAAATGAAGAATATTAAACGTTTCTTTCAAAGTGTCTGAGACGTAAACTCAATCAGAGAAGGTGAAAGGTGAATGTTCGAGCAGGTGAAGGTGGACCTCCCTGTCTTCATCAGTCTCATGGTCCAGAGGTTCTGGATGTTTCTACATGAGGCCTCAGAGCACCGGGAGTCCTGCTGGTTTAAATCAGCGCTTTATTTGATGCGTCTTTGAAGAGTGAATAAACTCAGACCTCTTTATTTAACACAGAACATGGTGACTGTCCTGAACAACAACACACACACACACACACACACACACACACACACACACATCTGGATGGTTTCTGTGATGTCATCACACACACACACACACACATCTGGATGGTTTCTGTGATGTCATCACACACACACACACACACACATCTGGATGTTTCTGTGATGTCATCACACACACACACATCTGGATGTTTCTGTGATGTCATCACACACACACACACATCTGGATGGTTTCTGTGATGTCATCACCAGGACGTGGCGAGCCGTCGTGCTTCTCTTCTTCCTCTCTGTCTCCGAGGACTGAACTGTTCACTGTTAGTGACTTGAAACGTCTCCAGCTCTGTTTGTAACGAGGGACGCCACAGTCTGTCCTCTAGGACGCCACAGTCTGTCCTCTCAGGACGCCACAGTCTGTCCTCTCAGGACGCCACAGTCTGTCCTCTCAGGACGCCACAGTCTGTCCTCTCAGGACGATACTCTCCGCTTATATTCATCCCAGATCTCTGAAAGAGAGAAGTGGGTCATGTTGGCTCTCTCTCTCTCTCTCTCTCTCTCTCTCTCTCTCTCTCTCTCTCTCTCTCTCTCTCTCTCTACGTTCATCAGTTTGACTTTAGGAGATCTCCAAGATGGCGACCACAGAAAGCGCCAACTAGCGCTGACGTTGCAGAGGACACGACTTGTCATGTTCAGTGATGTGATATTCGGCCTTGAATCAGTCGAGTGGAGTTTTATGTTGTTGACGAGAGTTTCTCATTTTCATTCTTCTCGCTGATGGCGGCGTGCTCTTGTTGTCTTTGCGTCCTCAGGTTGTTTGCCACAAAGTGCCGCGGCTGTCTGGAGAAGATCGCCCCCACCGAGCTGGTGATCCGAGCTCCGGAGAGCGTGTACCACCTGAGCTGCTTCTGCTGCTGCGTGTGCGAGCGCCAGCTGCTCAAAGGAGACCAGTTTGTCCTGAAGGACGGCCAGCTGCTGTGCAAGAGCGACTACGAGAGGGAGAAGGAGCTGCTCGCCACGGCCAGCGCCGACTGCTCCGACTCGGGTAACCACGCCCGCACACACACATCCAACAGACCGTCTACATGATGAACGCAGGAGGAGACCAATCAGATGCCTGCGTGCGTGTGTGTGTTGACAGATAAGAGCGAGGACGAGGATCTGGACGTGAAGTCGGAAAAAGGAGCCGCAGCTGGGAAAGGCGGCGATGACAGTAAAGACCCCCGCAGGCCCAAACGACCCCGCACCATCCTGACCACCCAGCAGAGGAGGGCCTTCAAGGCGTCCTTCGAGGTCTCCTCCAAACCCTGCAGGAAGGTAAATCCATGCTCGCATGTGATTGGTCGATCAGACTCTTATTTACAGAGACACAGGGTGACGCTCAATAGTCCTTTTAAAGCCCGACCAACAAAGTGTTTTCTGCCTAGCAACAACAGAGAAGGAAGATTCTGATTGGATGACAAAGTGCCCCCTCTCATTTAACCCTTTAAGTGCAAACTGAATAATTATTAATAAAGTTTAACATCTAACCAAAGTGAAAGTCTTCAGAGCGTCCCGGGTTCAAGTCCGACCTTCTTTCCTGCATGATCGTCCCAACTCTCTCTCTCTCTCTCTCTCTCTCTCTCTCTCTCTATCTCTCTGTCTCTCGCTCTCTCTCTCTCTCTCTCTCTCTCTCTCTCTCTCTCTCTCTCTACTGTCCTATCACTCAAATGAAGGCAAAATTTAACCTTAATGTTTTTTCTAAATTATGGGAATATTTCCACGAGGTAAACGTCGCCGTCACAGAAACACAAACTGAAGAAGCTTTAATTTCTTCTGAGGCGAAAAAAAAAAGTTTTAGAGGCTCAGATTGTATTTTTCTTTCTTTTAAGAAAAATAAACTTTATTTGCAGAACGTGGTCCGTTAGTCGTCACCACATAAATTATTCTAAGTACACTAAAGGATGACTTTGTAACGTGTTTCCATCAAACGCCGTCGATGAGGCGGCAGCGTGTTCAGCGTGTAGGTTAATGTTAATGTTCCTGTCATGTGACCTGCAGGTGAGAGAGACTCTGGCTGCAGAGACCGGGCTCAGTGTTCGAGTGGTCCAGGTCTGGTTCCAGAACCAGAGGGCAAAGGTCAGTTCCTCTCCACATGTTTCTGTGTTTTGATGGTTGGCGTGTCGGGGCGACCTCAGACCACGCCCCCCCGTCACACTCCATGAGCTGCGTGTACCCGACATTGTCCTCTTTAACTTTCCCAACCAGAACAACATTTGGATTTAGCTCAGTGGGTGCGTGGCGGCGCCTCTGCAGGCGTGTGATTGGTCAGTGTGGATGCATCGTCTCCTCTCAGCTGGACGTCAGAGAAGAAGCATTTAGAGAGATTTTGTTGAGAGACGTTCTGCATCGTGCGGCGTCCTCGGGGGAGTCGCTGCTTTAAGTGGCTGCCAGTCGCTGATTTTCAGTCTTTAGAGGAGATTTCAGCTGTCTTACAGTCTTACTGACTAAATTCAACTGTTCTCATCCAACAGTGGATCCAAACTGGCATCAATAAACACAGGACTACAAATCCCAGGATGAGTCAGACACCTGTCCACTTTTTACCCAAAAGTAGGAAAAAGAAGATTTTACATTGAGCACTCTGGTGAAGGTGTAAATCTGTGAACGTAATCTGCATTTAAATAAAACACTGATCGGGCGCTGCCTCAACTTCCTGTTTGTCTTAAGCCGTCCATCAGAAGAATCAGACGAGCGTTCATCTCTGCAAAGAGTAATAATCAACATGATGTGAGCTGGGACGACGACGTGCTCGCTACATCCATCTTTTTGCTCAGCTTGTTTGTGCTCAGGAAACCATGGCGACCGACTCGAGCGTGTCACGTGGAGGCGGAGCTGATGGATGTTGAGCAGGACTTCATTATTCTGCTGGAGACGCTGTGAATGCCGTTAGCAGCCGTCCACTCTCAGGACGTCTGCGTAGTTTCATTTTTGAGGAGGTGCAGCGACGGCTCTGTAAAGTTCTGAAGTCCCAGACCACACGGTCCTGCCTCCCAGACCCGGGTTCAGGTCTCGCCTTATCAGTCTGGACTCTGTTTAACAGTCCACCACAGAACGTCTCCGTCCAGCTCGAGCTCGGCCCTAAACCGTCCTTGACTTCAGTCTTTAAACACAAACAGCGAGACCGTAGAGAAGAAGACTTGAGGTGAAGTCCACCAGCTCGGCCCACGTGGTCTCTGCCACAGGATTACAGGACAGGCAGGTCTGATGTCGTTACGCAGATCCAGATCACATGGGATCGGGGGTCTTGTTGTTTCGGAGCGTTCTTTGTTTTTTGCCAAAGGGTTTAGTTATTTAAAACCAGTTCTTCATCAGTTAATCTTCAGAGGATCAAGAACTGATAATCTGATGTTTGGTCGGCTTGGTGGCATTTGTGAGAATAATGTGAACAAAGTCTTAATATCCAACAAGCCGCTAACTGCTGTCAGCTCTCAGTCTATTAGAGTCACATCGTTGTTTACTCACAGAGTGACGCCATGTGAGCTCATTCTTCTGCACGGGTCCGTGCTTTTATTTTCTCATTTAAAGGTCACATGACCTCCTCCTCTTCTTCAGGTGAAATCAGTGTCCTCGCTCCTCTTCATCATGTGTGTGAAGTGTGTTGTTGTAAATCCACTCTGATCCTGTATTTGATCATGTCTATAAACCCCTCTATTTCAGCCCTGCTCAGAACAGGCTGTTTCTGTGTCTGTAGCTTTAAATATGTAAATGAGCTGTGTCTGACCACGCCCCCTCTCTGGAAGGGCTCGGGTGTACTCGCTGCTTCAGTGAGTGAGGAACAACTCAACCGTTTTTAAATGTTTATTATCACACCTGAAGTTAGTGAATTATTTTATCTCTTTAAGATGATTTATTCAGAGGTGTGTGTGTGTGTGTGTGTGTGTGTGTTGTTTGTTTAGCGTTAGCCACATGCTAATCTTGTTCCTGTGTTTATTTACAGATGAAGAAGTTAGCACGCAGACAACAGCAACAGCAGGAGCAACACAGCAACCAGAGGCTCGGACCAGGTGAGGGTGTGTGTGTGTGTGTGTGTGTGTGTCTGTGTGTGTGTGTGTGTGTGTGTGTGTGTGTCTCAGTGTGTGTGTGTGTGTGTGTGTGTGTGTGTGTGTGTGTTCATACCGTGCTGTGAAAGAGTGAGGTGCTTTAAATATGAGTCAGTGCGGCTCGTCAGCTGATTCAGGTTGAAGGAGTGACTCTGTAAACACTCCTCGTCCTCGTCCACGTCCTCGTCCACGTCCTCGTCCTCGCTCAGATGGCGCCCGGCAGCGCCTCCTCTGCTGGTTATTATCCTTCTTCCTGCTGGTTAATCAGAGTGTTTCCGTGGCGGAGGCTGTAAAGAGGAGGGTTCTCTGTGCAGCCTCGGAGCTTATCGTCTGCGCCGCCTCACGGCGGATATGAGCAGACAGTTTAGATAAGTGTCTCTGCGCGTTGGCAGGCGCTGCGTCTCTCTGTTCAGGGACGTCCTGTGTGTCAATATTGGCAGAGCAGCAGCTTTATTACAGAGAGGCTGCTGCTGTTAACCAAATGAGCTGAGCAAACCAGAGAACGAGGGACGATGTCAGGATGAGACGAAGCCTCCTGCATGACTGGAGAGACACGCTAAAGATCAAACAGACGCTCAGTTTACACAGTGAATTTACAATGAGCTGATTAGACGGCGTGTTTAAAGGGAGCTGTTGGCGGCGCGGCGTCGAGTGGATGTACAGGCTGTGTTTGCATCTATAGAGATGTTCGGAGCTCAGTGCTGCACAGGAAGACGAGCCTGTTTGTTTTTTTAAAGTAATGTGAAGCAGGAAGTAGTCTGACATGAACGTGCAGCGGGCTGAATCAGGCGGGTGGCGAAGTGATCAAATGTTCCTCTGTTGATTTATTCCCTCAGGTGAAGTCACCTTTAGGAGTGCGAGGCGACGTGTTCTGTTAGCTAACAGGATGCAGGTAGAGTCAGACGTCACCTTCACGCACAGTATGCACTCCTGAGGAGGACCCCCCCCACGTGTGTTTGTAGTGGTGGCGTGCAGACGTTCACACTTGTTTCTGACACCAGATGCATGCTGGGTAAAGTGAGGGAGCTGGCAGGAGAGACTGTATGACCCCCCCCTGACCCTGTGTGTCCTCTGTGTGTTTCAGACGTGTTGTCCGGCTGTATGGAGGGGCTGCTCAGCTCGTACTCAGGACCCCTCCCTCCAAACCAGCAGCAGCAGCTGGTCCCCATGGAGCACAACGGGTACAACACAGACCCCTTCCAGCAGGGCCTCACCCCCCCACAGATGCCCGGAGACCACATGAACCCCTACGGTGAGTTTGAGCTGTGGAGGGTTAACCTTTGACCCTGTTCATGCTGGACAGACTGCAGCCCTTCACTTTGTTACAGACACTTTAACCCCTCGAGTACTGACCAATGAGCTTTAGACTTTTAGAGGACTTTGTCAAAGTACTCAAAGACGCTTTACAAAGAAGAAGCTGGACAGAGTAGATCGACCCAGACAGGAAGTCAGATAAGGAAACGCAGAGAGCGTAGGTGAATTTCAAAATAAAAACAATAAATTGACACATCTATATATTCCATCACTTTATCAACATGATGTAAAAACAGGCACCAAGTGAACAAACCATCCTCACAAAGACAAAGTGTTTCTCTTTTCACCCTGGTAATCTTCTAGTTCTTCCTGTGATCTTGTAGTTCTTCCTGTGATCTTGTAGTTCTCTGTGATCTTGTAGTTCTCTGTGATCTTGTAGTTCTCTGTGATCTTGTAGTTCTCCTGTGATCTTGTAGTTCTCTGTGATCTTGTAGTTCTTCCTGTAATCTTGTAGTTCTTCCTGTGATCTTGTAGTTCTCTGTGATCTTGTAGTTCTCTGTGATCTTGTAGTTCTCTGTGATCTTGTAGTTCTCTGTGATCTTGTAGTTCTCCTGTGATCTTGTAGTTCTCTGTGATCTTGTAGTTCTTCCTGTAATCTTGTAGTTCTTCCTGTGATCTTGTAGTTCTCTGTGATCTTGTAGTTCTTCCTGTGATCTTGTAGTTCTCTGTGATCTTGTAGTTCTTCCTGTGATCTTGTAGTTCTCTGTGATCTTGTAGTTCTCTGTGATCTTGTAGTTCTTCCTGTGATCTTGTAGTTCTCTGTGATCTTGTAGTTCTCTGTGATCTTGTAGTTCTCTGTGATCTTGTAGTTCTTCCTGTGATCTTGTAGTTCTGTGATCTTGTAGTTCTTCCTGTGATCTTGTAGTTCTTCCTGTGATCTTTTAGTTCTCCTGTGATCTTGTAGTTCTCTGGGATCTTGTAGTTCTCTGTGATCCTTCTTCTTCTGCATCCAAAACATGCTTTTAGCAATGCTGATGGTGAATACAGCTCGGACTACAAACGTAAACCACATCCCTTCATTAGTTTCTCTACATGACTCCCCCCGTTGTTCCCTGACTCGCCGTGACGGGACACGTCCACGCTAACCTCAGTCCTGCTTTATTGGCAGTGCAGATAATGAACCAATAAGGTGCGACGGCTCATTAAAAATGGATGAGTCATCAAGTTGTCATCGTTAAACACAGTCAGACCAATAAAGGAGAGCGACGCCCGGGAGAGCAGTTACACACCAACATGAAATTAAAGTGAGCGAGGGCTGTCTGTCTGCGACACACACACACACACACACACACACACACACACACACACACACACACACACACACACACACACACACACACACACACACACACATTGTCTCTTCCTCATGTATATAAACTGAGAGCTGCAGAGAGGTACAGAAGGTGTTTGAGGAGAACACGCTATCGTCATTCTCCTGTGACTCTGACAGACTTTGGTTTTCACAGGAATAATGAACGCAACGCTCCGATGCATCTCGATCATCTCACTTTATTCAGTGTGTGTGTGTGTGTGTGTGTGTGTGTGTGTGTGTGTGTGTGTGTGTGTGTGTGTGTGTGTGTGTGTGTGTGTGTGTGTGTGTGTGTGTGTGTGTGTGTGTGTGTGTGTGTGTGTGTGTGTGTGTGTGTGTGTGTGTGTGTGTGTGTGTGAGAGAGAGAGCTTCCTCTGGCTCCGCTGCGCTGCGTCTCGACGGCGTCAGTCCGGAGTCCTCTGCATTCAAGACTTCTGTTTCTGCAGGATGTCGGAAGCACGGAGCATCGATTTAGCACAGGAAGTCAGACACAGACATTCAACATTAAAACATCCGGATTATTTTCAGAATAAAACACTGTGTTTGGACGGTTCAGAACAATGACCGTGTGTGTTTGTTGTTTAGTTCATAAAGGTTTTATACCACAGATTTTGTGCTGTCACCAGTGAATGGGGTACCAGCAGTTAGCATCAGCTAGCTTGTAGAGAATGTAGCATTTTGTACATCATTAATGGTCAGCTGTCACTTTGTTTACATTCTGCCCTCCAGCTGTAAATAAAAGCAGCTTTAAGCTGAGAGATCTCAGTGAACTGGACTTCCTGTCTTTTCTGCCTCACAGGTACTGACTCCATCTTCCACGACATCGACAGCGACACGTCTCTGACGAGTCTCAGCGACTGCTTCATGACCACGCCGGATCTCAACTCACTGCAGGGAAACCCCATCGACCGCCTGTACTCCATGCACACCTCGTACTTCGCCTCCTGAGACCCCCTTTAAGCACCGACAGCCCCCCCCCTCCCCCCTCCCCTCCCCTCCCACACCTCCTACCAAGCCATAAACTGTGCAGACGCAGGACGAGAATCAGGGTCAAAGCAGGGAAGCATGACAGCAGGACTGAATCCTCCAAACGGACCTGACGGACCTTCAGCAGCCAAAGGAAAAGAGAACACTTGAAACTGATCCTGTTAATTCTTCTTTGTCTGATGGGTTGAGTTTGTGGGAGCGATCACAGCCTCGTGTTTGTACAGACTTTTTGTTTGGGTCGTGAAAAGAGTCGCAGAAACATTCAGCTCCTTTGTTGTTCCTTGTTTTTATATGACATCCGTTTTAATGGCCACCTGTTCCCTGAATGTAAATAATGTTCGATAGATAATTACTGTTCTTCAAAAACATTCACTTCTGCATGTGTGGATGGACAACAAGTTATTTATTTCTCCGCTCAATGACTCAAACGTTTATATTTAAGGAGCACAAAAAGATCCCATCATCGCGTCCAAACCGCGAGCATCACTGATTGTTTCTATTTATCGCAGTGTTCGTGTCGTTTGAATGTGTAAATTAGCAACGCTCTGCTATTTATTTTGTCAATGACAAAGAGTGCATTTTCAATTAGCTAACTTATGAAAAGTGTTGGTATTTCAAATAAAAAATGCAGTCCTTTGAATTTGACTGAAGTGATTATATTCATCAAAAAGTCTCAGAGCTGTTTTCAGTGGGTCACAAAGGCGTGCCTGCAAGGTCTTTGTACCGCCTCTCTGCATGCGTTTCATTTTGAAAGTTGTCCAATCAGGCGTCTCTGCTCGTCGACATGAAGGGAGAGTGTGTGTGTGTGTGTGTGTGTGTGAGCGTGTCAAAAGTCCAGTTAGCTACGTTAACGCCAACACTGGTTTGATTTCATCTATCTGTCCTTTATCTGTACGGCTTTTCACGTTCAGGGTCGTGGGGGAGCTGGAGCCGATTCCAGCTGTCATTGGGTGAGAGGCGGGGTAACAGCCAATCACAGAGCTGGCATATAGACACATTCACACCTGCAGACAGTTCAGAGTCAGCAGGTAACCTAACCAGCATGTGATTGGACAGTGGGAGGAAGCTGGAGAGAACCCACGGCATGCACGTGGAGAACATGCAGACTCCACACAGAGAGGCTCCTGACAGACGGGGATTCAAACCAGCAACCTCCTCACTGAGAGGCTCCTGACAGACGGGGATTCAAACCAGCAACCTCCTCACTGTGAGGGGACAGAGACCGTGCAGCCCTGTCATTCACCTTATTGTCCCCTTGGAAAAAAATGTGTCTTTGACTCAAAGTGCTGCCAACATTCAGCTGCTCCACATTAAAACCAGTCAATAGAAACCGATGAGCTCATGCAAACAAAAACTATAAAAGTTTGCTTCTTTTAAAGTCTTCTTTCTGGTCCCTTCGTAGAACGTGACCAAACACCGTCTGTGAAATGTAAAAGGAGCCTTAATCTGACTCTAATTATTCGCAGCTTCTTTCCTTTCTGACCTGTTTGACGTTTGATTGTTCAAACACACAGACGTCAGACGCGTGCGGGTACAAAGCGCTGGCAGCTTCTGCAAACACACACTCGCACCTTGTTCCTCCTGCAGGCTGTTATAGAGTTTTACCTGCGTGCAGGTCAGGAAACACCTTCCACTCCACTTTGTTTCATGACTGACACACTGCTACAATATTTACCCAGCATGCATCACATCCTTCGTCGTCTTTGAGCGGATCACTTTGTTCCGCCTCGTCAGGCTGCTGGCTCAAAGACAAACAGACGCCTCTCTGCCAAACAATTGATCATAAAAAAGTGAAGCTGACACAAAGAGCGCTCATGGTTTGAGTTCAGTCAGCTGGAAGTTACAGAGCGAGACAGATGTCAGCAGCTTTCTGCACGACGAAACCTGCCAACGCTCGGCCTCCACGTTACCGACAAACAACCCACAAGGTGACTCAGAGGTCAAGGTGACCTGTTAGCTAGGATCAGGACCAGGTCCCAGTCTGATGACCTGTTAGCTAGGATCAGGACCAGGTCCCAGTCTGAAGACCTGTTAGCTAGGATCAGGACCAGGTCCCAGTCTGATGAACTGTTAGCTAGGATCAGGACCAGGTCCCAGTCTGAGGACCTGTTAGCTAGGATCAGGACCAGGTCCCAGTCTGAGGATCTGTTAGCTAGAATCAGGACCAGTTCCCAGTCTGAGGACCTGTTAGCTAGGATCAGGACTAGGTCCCAGTCTGATGACATGTTAGCTAGGATCAGGACCAGGTCCCAGTCTGGGGACCTGTTAGCTAGGATCAGGACCAGGTCCCAGTCTGATGACCTGTTAGCTCGTATCAGGACCAGTTCCCAGTCTGAGGACCTGTTAGCTAGGATCAGGACCAGGTCCCAGTCTCATGACCTGTTAGCTAGGATCAGGACCAGGTCCCAGTCTGAGGACATGTTAGCTAGGATCAGGACCAGGTCCCAGTCTGAGGACATGTTAGCTAGGATCAGGACCAGGTCCCAGTCTGATGACCTGTTAGCTAGGATCAGGACCAGGTCCCAGTCTGATGACCTGTTAGCTAGGATCAGGACCAGGTCCCAGTCTGAGGACCCCTAAGCCTTTAGTAGTATCTTGTCATGTGTTTACAAACACAGCAGGAACAATTTGAATCGCAGAAATATCAAATGAAACATAAACTTTAGCAGAAATATAAATGATAAATATGATTAATTGAACAAACGTTCAGAGCGAGTAAAGAACCAGAGAGGTTGAGTCTACGATGGAGGACGCTCCGTCTCCTAACACGTCTGCACATTTCGATCTGGTTCTCAGGAATGCGTGTCTTCACGCACGCCACATTCTTGGCTCCGTCGAGTAAAAGTGAGATAAATAGTGTTTGTTGCTGGTGTCCCTCAGGGCTCCGAGCTGTGAGACACCTTCTGAGAGCAGCGTCTTATCATCCAGGTAATCTAACTACACAGGTGTGAGCGACCTGTCAATCAGACCTCTCCACCCCGAGGACACCTGCGCTGTCAGAGGCAGCGCCGCCATTCGCCGACCCCGAGCCGGTTTGATCCGGGGGAATACGCTCGCCGTGTGCTTGACTCAGTAAGCTGCTGCCCTCAGTCACATAACTGCCATACCTGTCCTCACCTGGGAGAGACAGGTGAGAGTCCTAGTAGAGCCGGAGGGCAGGTAGACACTCTCTCTCTCTCTGCTTTGAAACCAGAGCTGACACTTTGACACTTCTTGTCAGACTCCTTCTGCCTCTTTGTAACTAAGTGTTCATGAGAATCAGGAGCTGACAGTTTGCATTCACTCAAACATGTCAGAGAATTATCTTCAAGTGTTATCCCGTCATCGTGATACCAGAATGTTAACTAAAGTTCTGCATGCTTTCTAAGTTATAGAAGTTATCGCGGTATGTTCATGTCTTCGTGATTTCAAGTTGCCTTCTCGTCTTTTGCAGGTTCTTACTTTTCTCTCTTTGCTTTCTCTCTTCCTCTTTAAGGTCAACAATAACTCAGATTCATTTTACTGCACTGCACGAAGGCAGACGCACAGTTTAGAAAGTTCAGAACAATCAGAACCTCTCTTCATGAGATGATTGACGAGCCTTGCAGCACACCTTGAGGTGCGAACGTTCAATCAATCGACAGGCATAGACCGTAGACCCCCCCCCCCCTCCTGTCCGGCTCGCACGAAGAAGTCGAACACAAGCTGCAGACAAAAGTGTCCTTTCCTCAAGCCGCAATCACTGGTCTGCTGCATTGATGTGTTAGCAGGCTAATGCTAAGGCAAGAACAGCAGCAGGATTTTCAGATCTATTCTCTGACAGCCAGTGTAAAGACCTCAGAACTGGACTGATGTGGTCCAGGTTCTGGACTCAAGCAGCAGCGTTCTGGATCAGCTGCAGTTGTCTGACTGATGTTTTAGGCAGACATGTAAAGACGCTGTTACAGTAATCAAGACGACTGAAGACAAAAGCATGGACGAGTGTTTCCAGGTCCTGCAGGGACACAAGTCCTCTAATTCTTGATGTGTTGTTCAGGTGATCGTAGGCTGATCTTGTCTTAATAATGATCACTGCGCTCAGATCTCTTGCCTGGTCTGTGGTTTTGTGTTTAACTGACTTTAGTCGTGTGCTAACTCTTAGTCACTCCTCCTTTGCTCCAAAAACAACGACAACGCTTTTGTTCAGCTGGAGAAAATGTTCAAACATCCACTCGTTGATTTGCTCGATGCATCAACATGGATTTTAAAATTACCAACAAGAATAAAACAGTAAAAGTCAATAAAGATCACAGAAAGCACTTCACTGAAATCAGTGAAAAAGTTTGCACAGTTTTTAGGCGGCCTGTAAATATTTAGGAACGTGGCTCTGGTGGTGTTAGCATGCTAATGTTAGCCCTCATTACTTAGCTGGTAGCTTCAATCACCTGTGTCCTACGTCGTTGTGTTAGCATGCTAATGTTAGCGCTCTTTAGTTAGCTTGTAGCTTCAATCGCCTGTGTGTCCTGCATAGTTATGTTAGCATGCTAATGTTAGCGCTCTGTAGTTAGCTGGTAGCTTCACGTAAACTGACACAGAATGATTCAAATAATCAGTGAGTATGTTCTTCTTCTTCTTGACTCAAACAGCTTTTATACACAAGGGGAGGAGCCGGCCGTCCCGTCCATGAAAATGAAATGAGAAATGTTAGTAGACTTATTTCCATATCGAGTTTCATGACTGTAGAATTGTTTTAGGCCTAAAGTTTGAAGTGTACGCGTTGTCATGGTAACGAGTAATAAACCCTCAGCTGAGATTAGGAAATGATGGCGGTCGTGGTTAGAGAAAACAAAGCTGCTTTGTAGGAAAGGAGAAATTTACAAATGGCTTAAACAGTGTGTGAGAATGTTGTTTTATAACCGTACAGATCCAAAGCAAACACGGCGGCTTCACGCGGAGTCGATGTTAGAGTCTAAAGTTCATGTTCAGTTTGCAGTCTGTCAGTACGGCGGCCCCTGAGCTCCTGTTGTGTGCAACACGAGCCGCTCGCGCTGATTTGTTTGTTTTAAGAGGAGAAACCTTAGCTCCCGCTTCCCCTCATGATTCATTAATAACAGCGTGACATCATCAGCATACAGAGAAAGAGCTCTGTCATAAACATTAAAGATGGCTGACACCTGTCTGCAGCCACGTTAGCCCGCCGCTGCTGCTACTTGTGTGAGTGTGTGTGTGTGTGTGCGTGTGAGAGAGAGAGAGAGGTCCGTCCTGCTGTTACCTGCTCCAGGTGACACTGAAACGTGTTTGTCAGCAGCTGGCACACGCTGCGGGTTTAAACCCCGAGAGCTGACTTCATGTTTTACATGTTGTACTTAGCAACCAGGTACACATGCCGACGCTGAAATACACGAGCAGGCATGATGATGCATGGCGGTCGCTGAAAAAGATCAGGACCCCGAGGTTGTTTTCAGACCAACACGGACCAAACCACATAAATCCACACAGGTTTCACACGGTCCTCCGCAGATGGCGAGAAGCTCGTGCTGATGCCTTTGTCTGTAAGTAACAGAAGATTAGAGCGGTGATCTTTAAAGATCCGTATCTGCACAGGTACATGAGGGGGGAGTTTTTCTTATGTGTTGTATAATGTTGTGAAACCTTTTTAAAGACCTCGGAGGTGAAGAAATAACCAGAGTGAAAGGTTGAATCCCGTGACAGTCGGACGGCTGCGTGCACGTATCGATCATTTTTTATTAGTCTGGCAGTAAGAAGTCGGTGTGTGTGTGTGTGTGTGTGTGTGTGTGTGTGTGTGTGTGTGTGTGTGGGTGGGGGGGGGGGTTCTAATAAAGTCCACACGTAGGTGAGTGATTTTTTTTAACTCAGGTTTTCCTCCTTCGAGGTATGATTCACCTCAAAGAAAAATAATCCTGTCCAATCACACTCAGTTTTTAAAAAACCCAATGTCATCTCGAGCACGCCGACTCAACAACAACATCCTTGACATGCTCGCCATTCCTCTTCAATGACCATTTGATTTTACAAAGATCTCAACTGTTCAACATAGTGTGAGAGGAAGAGTCTTTTTCAAACCGTTCACTTCACCTTCTTCCCACCCACTACTCCTGCATGTCCGCCATATTCCAAACCAGTTATCAGGAAGTGTGTTATAAAACCCTCCACCAGCGAGTCTGCACCGACGCCGAGTTTCGGATCACGTGTGATCCAGATTGTGTCCAGTCTGGTCTTATGTTTCTTTATTCCTACAACAATGATTCACTGAGGATTGACCCCTGGTTGTTGTTGTTGTTGTTGTTGTTGTTGTTGTTGTTGTTGTGTATTACAGTATATTACTGCATGATTAACACGAGCACTGGAGCTGCCCTGAGACAACCTTTAAAGGCAGAATGACCTGAGGGTTGCTCCTCTCCCTCTCAACAGCGTGCGTACAGTTTAAGAGTTTTTTTTTATTATGTTAAGTTTCCCCTCCTTCCTTCCTTTCTGACTCTGTGACCTTAAAATCCTTCCCTGTCTGTCTTAATGGACGACCTGAAGTCGCCTTAAATTCCTCTTAAGGAGGCCAGAGGAGGTTTTTCATTGTGCTGACTTGTGCCACCTCACTTCCTGTCTCCTCCTGTAAATTATCCTATCCATAGCTCTTCCAGTATTAATATTTAGATTCTGCTCCTGAATGCTCTGGATTTGATTGGACCAGAGAAGGTAGGCGGGGCTTTGAAGGCCGTTTTGGACGCCCCTGGGTTTGCCAGATATGAGAGCAGTTATCAGGTGAACAGGTGTTGCAGCGATGGAAGCGGGCAGTGGAACTGCTTCAGATAGAAGTGATTGTACCCGAGCTAAAAAGCCTCTGCATGTTTCTAATAAGCTCCAGCAGCAGAAAGCTGCTCAAACTAGGATCAATGTTGGAGATGAAACATGGAGAGAGGTTAGAACGCAGAAAGCTTTACAGACCCATGCAGAGCTGGCTAAACACTGAAGCTACAGTGTCCACCACATGCAGAGCTGGCTAAACACTGAAGCTACAGTGTTCACCACATGCAGAGCTGGCTAAACACTGAAGCTACAGTGTCCACCACATGCAGAGCTGGCTAAACACTGAAGCTACAGTGTCCACCACATGCAGAGCTGGCTAAACACTGAAGCTACAGTGTCCACCACATGCAGAGCTGGCTAAACACTGAAGCTACAGTGTCCACCACATGCTGACCTGTGTGAGAGGAGGGGCGGAGACAGCTCTCTGTGATGATTAGAGTTTAGACTGCAGTACACATTTTAAACACCAGGGGGCAGAGCTACATGCTGCTCCTTTAACATGAGACATAGGTTATCTGAGGTTCTCTGACTGTAATGCAAACAAAGAAGAATACATTGAATAAAATAGTTAAAACTGTGTTGCAGTAAATACACCTGGTTTATATTTTCTCCTCTAAATCCCACTTAGCTGCTCCCCAAACGGAGCGGATATCCAGAGTTAGATACACGAGAGATAGATGGGATCCAGCGTCCTTCCTGAAGCTGCTGTCCTCCAGACAAACTCGCCGTCCTATTGAAGCATTCAGGACACGGAGGCGGCGTGCGCTCCAGGCTAAGACCTTTACTTTGAAATTTAAATATGCAGCATTCAGAGAGTTGGACAAAACATTCTCAGAAAAGAATTATTGATGCTACCTCAAGAAAGTACTGCTGTCTTCATTGACTACTGCAGTTAGCCTTTAAAGCAGTTTATGTTTAATGACTGATTAAATATTTCATCCATTTATTCCACTTTTTGCTCCCCAAAAAAAAGAGCCTAAACATTATTTTAAGTTTGTTGCCAGAAGATATTTCCTCCTGATTTTTGACCCTTTTTGACCTTTTTTCTCAATCCAGTGAAAATTGCTGTATAACAGCATGTGATGTCATTGTTGTTGTTGGAAACGTAAAGTATAAAGAGTTTCTGATATGACTTCCGGGTCAAAGCCGTACACAGCGGCTGTGGAGCAGTGTGGTGCAGGGGGCGCTGGAGTCCCCCGTGTGTCCCTGCAGGGGGCGCTGGAGTCCCCCGTGTGTCCCTGCAGGGGGCGCTGGAGTCCCCCGTGTGTCCCATGGATGGCGGCCTCCGTGCTGGAAATGCTGTCTCAGGCTAACTTTGAGTCAAGCTAACGACAGGCTGAGAGCTGAGGCCACGCCCACCTGTCAATCAGATCAGCTACACGCCTTATTGTGAATAACTCTGATCCTTCATCCAATCAAAACTGCTGAGTCATCAAAACATTCCCCCCGTACAGTGTGTGTGGATGGAGACATGAGCTAATCACACCTATTTGGTTTTTTGAAGCAGGCTGTAAACATGTTCATGTCTGCTGTAAAAACAGGCTGTTTGAATGGGTGTGTATGTGACTTCCTGTGCTGCTGCAGCCAGCCTCTAGTGGACACTCCAGGAACTGCAGCCAGCCTCTAGTGGACACTCCAGGAACTGCAGCCAGCCTCTAGTGGACACTCCAGGAACTGCAGCCAGCCTCTAGTGGACACTCCAGGAACTGCAGCCATCCTCTAGTGGACACTCCAGGTACTGCAGCCAGCCTCTAGTGGACACTCCAGGAACTGCAGCCAGCCTCTAGTGGACACTCCAGGAACTGCAGCCAGCCTCTAGTGGACACTCCAGGAACTGCAGCCAGCCTCTAGTGGACACTCCAGGAACTGTAGCCAGCCTCTAGTGGACACTCCAGGAACTGCAGGTTGCTGCTTGGGTCAAACAGACGTGATCAGCACTTTTCTTCTTTTCTTTGCCTCTGGTGTGAACCGAGCTTACACACATATGGATATATATGCTGCACTAAGACTGTGATAACACACACGTCTGTTTTAAGTGTGTGTAAACTTTGAACCTTGTGTGTGTGTGTGTGTGTGTGTGTGTGTGTGTGTGTGTGTGTGTGTTTCTGCGTCCTCTGTGTGCTCTGTGACCGTGCAGGAGCTGGAGCAACAAGCCTCGGATCCCTCCGTCTTTGCACAGGATCACTCACACAAACCAGGAGATCAGGCGAGTAAGACGGGATGCAGATGAACAGATGTGCTCGTTCCAAACAGGTGGAAACACTTTATGAAGTCTAATGAAAAGATGATTGGTTTGGATCGTCCGACCTGTGAGCCGTTACTCTGCGTCGTATGTTACCGAGCATAAACTACGACTTTAAATCTAAATCTTTTCCATAAACAGGAACATAGAGACATTAAAAAGCAAAGCATGCTGGGAGCATCAGCGAGCTTTCTGCTCACATTACACCTCAAACAGGAGGAGGAGGTCCGTCTCCGTCTACACCTTCTGCCAGAAAAGGAAGCTGGGATAAAGTCTCTGCAGCCCGGCGTGACCCTCGCCTCTGCCAGAAGCGCCTGCAGTCACCCTGAGCTCCTGGATCACGCAAAGCCGCCCACATCCCCGCAGATGTCTCTGACCGCCTGTGAACTCCATCCAGATGCTGAAGATCTCAGTTCCTATCTCGTGGATCCAACCTGGAAGGACCCAGAGTTCAGACATCCTCCGTTTGCTCTTCTTCAAAAACCGTATCTGGAAATATTCCAACGTTTTTTAAGTCTTTGAGTTTAAGAAACCAAAGAGGCGTTCGACAGATCAGCACAGGCAGAGCTGATTTCTTCATTCTTTGGTTTTATTTGGTGATATTTTAAAGTTCTGCTTTTTCCTTTGCAAAGTGAGAATTTGAAAGCAACGCCTTAAAATCACTGTCACCCTCTTCTCCTGCTCGGGCACAGCTTGATGCACTTGTGCTCGTACAAAAACACAACTTAGTTTATGATGACAAGCGCTTCAACATGGACTGCAGTGTGTGGACTCTTTAGGACGTTTTCTGTCTTTCCTCACATTCCTAATGAAAGCATCTTTTTAAGGAGCCACAGGCACTAAAACCACAGGAGGTTTGACAGAAGTGATGGATACGTCCCACAGCAGAGGGTTTCCCTCCACATCGAGCTTCTCGTAGTCATTAAAAATAAAAACTGTTCAGTTCACGTCACTGCTGCTGACTGTGTTTTCTTCCTTTACGTTGTATTGATTTATTTTAATGACACTCAGTAAGTTGTGATGCTGGATCACCCTGCAGGGATGAATAAAGCGCTCAGCCCGTGAAGTTAGTCTTAATAGTTTTTCTCCAGCTGCTCATCTTGGTTGCATGTCCTCGTCTTGTCCTCGTCTTGTCCTCGTCTTGTCCTCGTGTGTCCCCCTCCCCTCATCACCAGGGGCTCAAAGCAGAGAGACGTATGAGACATTTTTCTGGGAACGTGGGCGGATAGATCTTGTAAACGTGACGGAGTGATTTATAATCAGCACATGAATAAGATAAAGAAGACGTCCTGCGTGCTGAATGTTAAATCGGCTCTGATGTAAATATGATGTAAACCAGAAGTGCACCGCGAGCGCTCCTAAGCTGAGTGGGTGTTTGTGCATTGCTCAAGGAAACCTCGGCAGTGTTCAGGAAGAGAACTGGCACCTCTCCAGCTACCAAAACAATTTCCAAACTTGGTCCACTGTTTCCCCTCCCACTTTATTAGGAGGAGGGGTGCCCCGCTTTATGTTTTCTATAAAGCGCCAGATCTCAACAGATGTTGTTTCAGGATACCTGTCCTGTAAAAATTACAATTAAATAAAAACAAACTAAATCGTTAATGAAATCGTTACGTCAACTGCCTGAAAAGCAGGACAAAAAATCAGTTTTTTAAACGATACACTGCAGCAACAAAAGCTGCACACTTTGTGGATAATTGTCATAAAAATAAATTGACAAGATTTTGTCTCAGCGCTCGTTAGAGAGTTTCACATCTTATAAATTTGTCTCAGGCTTTGTGTAACCCATATAAAATATAGGGCTACTAAACCTATATTTGTTGTTTAGATATAGGTGCTAAATCCTATTTCCCCAGTAGAGGGCGCTTGCGGCCGTGAAGTCGCTGCTTAGTGACCTGTCAATCACCCTGCAGACGTGAGGTTCACGTGCGAGCAGGCGGAACCTTTCCTGCAGAGACGAGTTGAGAACCTGAGGAGACGTTGGTCGAGTTATTATTGTTTCTATGAATCTCCGGTGAGTTTCAGCTCGTGTTGCGTGTTAACATAATGTTGTGCTAGTCTCTCTGCTGAGAAAATGGACCAATACAAGCTGTTTAATTTAATATATATGTGTACTAAAAGATCGCTAATGCTAACGCGGGATGCTAGCGCGAGTAGCTAACTGGCTAATCTGCTGTATTAGCCTGGTTAGCATGATGAGTCACTGTATGCTAGGTGCTAGCTAATGCTAATCACTAAGCTAAGGTGTCATTCAGAGGAGCAAAATTTGAAGTACGATTCAAATGTGGTTTAACTCATTTGTTTGTTGAAATGCACTAGATATATGTAACAGTATTTAATTCATTTTCCTGTTTTAAAATACAAATCTTTATTTAAGAGTTTAAAGAAGGGAAATATGACGAGTAAAAAGGTTTAGAAAGATACTATGACATATGGTGATTAATTGAAAGACACTATATTTTTGTTAAAAGGTAATTGTTGTGATACACAGCATTTAATTTTAAATGTTTTTAGAGGTATTTCTATAGATTGAAGTGTAGGGTTTTTTTTTTGTTTAGTTTCAAGTACCAGAAACGAGATGAACTTGATGGCGAGCCCAGCCCGTGAGTGAGGAGGTCGATGACGCAGTGTGGCGAGCTGTAGGACCTGCCCAGAGGACGTCGGATTGCTTGATTCATTCATTGGATCCCAGATAAGACGCACATGCTTACATACATGCAGACACACACTCTTATTAACCTTCCCGGGTAGTAGACATTAACATTGAACACACACCTCTGGATTTTTTTCCTCGAGCTGAACTCTTTTGTGCGCTGAACTTTTCTCACAATTCCTCTTTGAAGAAGAGAATTCGAGTCGAACTCGAAAGAACATTTTCTTTTAATTTTGCTATATTTTCACAGACCTATTTTTCATATGTTTTTACACACATCATCACTGTGAATAGTTTGTGATGCTAAGAAGGAATTAAAGAGTGTCAACTGTTCAAACCAAAACCAACTCCTTTTAGTGAGTCATTCTAGGTGAATACTCTTTGAGGACTGATGTTAGTATCTTATCTATCCAAGCAGGTTAGGACCACAGGTGCTACATTTGCAAAAAGGTTTCTCACTTTGTAACTTTGGTTTGCACTTCCCAGCCACCGTAGAGACCAGGGCCGGCACGTGGTATAGGCAGTATAGAAACATGCTCGGGGCGCCATCCTCCATAGGGGGCGTCGCTGGTGCCCCAAATGAGTGAGGAAGATAAGAAGAAGAAATATAAGTAAAATGCATTTAAGTATAACTAAATGTGATAAATCTATGATCATTTTCATTCTATTATTTAGTAATGATACAAAAGAAGCCATGAAAACACGACTACATCATATATTTTAAGGCTCTATTTTCTTGCCTCCTGTCTGACCCGTCACATCACAACACCGCTGCGCGTTACCTGCTCATAGTGGAGGAGAAGAGCAGCTGACTTATTAGAAGTGTGTGACACTGATTGTATTGATTAAAATCACATTATAAACGACCGTAAAGTAAAAAGAAGAACAAAGTGACCGGGAGTTCAGGGACGGAAAAGAAGAAGAGGAGGACGAATCTGCAGAAGACACACAGATGTAAGGATCAATGATTTACTATATTGGACTTAAGCTAGCTTCTTATGGATGGATGATATTAACTTCAATACCTCGAGTTAACATCAGTTATTTCCACTGTACTTTTCATTTGCTCTTAGTCTTGAACATATCGGTCTTTAATTACTTGTTCTTATTTTTCGTTAATATTTAATGTGTACATTTGTACAGACAGAGCAGTCTACTAAAGCTAAATTACTGTGTTAAACATACCTGGCCAATAAAGGTGATTCTGATTAGGTAAAGATTATTCAGGTTAATAAAACCAGTGTAAGACATTTTTTTCTTATATTGTTCTGGGCACGAAGCCTACTTCTGTATTTATTGACATCTTTGTGTACTTAGTTACCCTAACCCTGTCATTGATAGTTTAAAGCTCTTTTTAGAGTATTATTGTCTAAGTGCATGAATGCATTTTGTACAGAAGTTGTCACTGATGTGTGCATGGTGTATTTATGGTGATTACAATGAACACGTTTGGGTTTTTGTTCTGCTGTAGAGAAAATAATACGTTGTGTTCATACTATTATAAAATGCTCTTTCTTTTGTCTCCAGGTACAATTTTAAAACATTTACACCCATCCCCTGATGTCCCTGAGCCGTCTGTGAACACTTCTACTCCCTGCACTGGCATGTTTGATATTGTTTGTTCTGGGGATTTGAATTTATTTTATTTTGGATATCTATAATAATTATGACCATTTTGTTCATATATTCTTATAAGTATTTTTTATTTTAAATAAAGAAGAGGCGACTGAAATCTTGCCGAGGGCACCAAAATGGTCAGGCCCTCTCTGGTCGAGACAGCTGAGAGGAGCATGCCGTCTCATATAGCCTGATGAGTGATCAGCTCTCCTGCTCTGAATCACAGCAGCGCCCTCTGCTGCTCAGTGGACAAATAAGTGTCTGAAAAGAAGAGTGAAATAAAGCTCTTAGAAACGATACATGATGAACCTGATTCAGGCTTACTGTCCAAAAAAAAAGACTCCTGATTGATGACCTCTAGATTTGACCCTGAAGGGCGATTGGTTAAAGTCATTAAAGGGACAGAAGACTCAACACATGACACCGAACGAGGTCAAAAAGAAAGGAAAAAGTCATTTTTTCATTTATTTCAGACGTGCTTTTAAAGTAAAATAAAAAGACAGTACAAACAAAGGACACGTCGATAGCAGCGTAGACTCTATGTTGCTCTTTTTCCCGTCCGTGTTAAGAGGCTGTGAGGATGAATTTTTAAATCACTTCTTAAAGCTAATTTTTATAGACTTGGTTTTGTGATTTGTCCTTTTAAGATTTCTATTAATGTCTTCCTTCATTCATATAATTACTTTTACTCTTATCTTATTTCTCCCTTCCTGTGTTTACTTCACTGCTCAAGTTTTTTTAAATTCTTACACTTTTTAACGTTGACCTCTCCGGCCCACTGTCGTCATCTTAATTTTACCATCTGTCATTTATCTCCTTTTTATCCTGATTCTACCTACAGCCTGTGATGTGATGTGTCCCACTCTCCCTCAGTTTTATTCTTTATTGCGTTTTCTCCTGGTTGATTTAAAACTAATTTTCCATCATTGTATTTAACTGCTAACTATTATCTGATTTTATATTATTTTTATTCTCCCTGATTGGTCCGTCTGTTTACCTCTGTTCTTTTCTTTCCCTAAATATTGATGTACATTGCTCAAAACAGTAAAGGGAACACTTAAACAATGTAATTCCAAGTCAATCACACGTCTGTGAAATCAAGGGTAAGGACAACCGTTATTGTCACAGACAGAAAAAAAGAACAGCTATGAGCAAGTTTACATTAATTAAATAATGGGGGGTTAAAAAAATACAATAGACTTAAATAATCCAAGGCATAAACACTATGTACCCCATATCTCGTGGAAAGACAGATCAAGGATTAAAACAAAGTGTGTAACATTAATGATGTAGATTATTACACAAACTGTCCACTTAGGAAGCAATACGGATTGACAATCAACTTCACATGCTGTTGTGTAAATGGAATAGACAACAGGTGGAAATTATAGGCAATTAGCAAGACAACCCCAATAAAGGAGAGGTTCTGCAGGTGGAGACCCCAGACCACTTCTCAGTTCTGATGCTTTCTGGCTGATGTTTTGGTCACTTTTGAATGCTAGCGGTGCTCTCACTCTCGTGGTATCATGGGACGGAGTCTACAACTGACGGAAGTGGCTCAGGTTGTACAAGTCATCCAGGTGTTCAGAACATGGAGGCGCTACCAGGAGACAGGCCAGTACATCAGGAGATGTGGAGGAGGCTGTAGGAGGGCAACAACCCAGCAGCAGGACCGCTACCTCTGCCTTTGTGCAAGGAGGAACAGGAGGAGTACTGCCAGAGACCTCCAAAAGGACCTCCAGCTGGCCACAGATGTGTCTCTTCAAACGGTCAGAAACAGACTCCATGAGGGTGGTGTGAGGGCCCGACGTCCTCAGGTGGGCTTTGTGCTTACAACCCAACACCCTGCAAGACGTTTGGCGTTTGTCAGAGAACACCAAGATTGACAAATTCTCCACTGGCGCCCTGTGCTCTTCACAGATGAAAGCAGGTTCACACTGAGCACATGTGACATACGTGACAGAGTCTGGAGACGCCGTGGAGAACGTTCTGCTGCCTGCAACATCCTCCAGAATGACCAGTTTGGTGGTGGGTCAGGAATGGTGTGGTTGACATTTCTTGGGGGGCCGCACAGCCCTCCATGTGCTCGCTAGAGGTAGCCTGACTGCCATTAGGTACCGAGATGAGATCCCTAGACCCCTTGTGAGACCATATTCTGGTGCGGTTGGCCCTGGGTTCCTCCTAATGCAAGACAATGCTAGACCTCATGTGGTTGGATTGTGTCAGCAGTTCCTGCAAGATGAAGGCATTGATGCTATGGACTGGCCCGCCCCCAGACCTGAATCTAATTGAGCACATCTGGGAAATCATGTCTCGCTCTATCCACCAACGCCACAATGCACCACAGACTGTCCAGGAGTTGGTGGATGCTTTAGTTCAGGTCTGGGAGGAGATCCCTCAGGAGACCATCCACCACCTCATCCGGAGCATGCCCAGGCGTTGTAGGGAGGTCATACAGGCACGTGGAGGCCACACATGCTACTGAGCCTCATTCTGACTTGTTTTAAGGACATTACATCAAAGTTGGATCTGCCTGTAGTTTTTACACTTTCATTTTGAGTGCTACTCCAAATCTGGACCTCCATTTGTTAAAAACTTTGATTTCCATTGATCATTTTAGTGTGATTTTGTTTTCAGCACATTCAACAGTGTAAAGAACAAAGTATTTAATAAGATTACGTCACTAGTTCAGATCTAGGATGTTATTTTAGTTTTCCCTTTATTTTTTTTGAGTAGTTAATTTGTTTTTAACTGTAAGGCATTTTGTAAAAAGTTGTTTAACGGTGCTTTACCAGGTGAGACAAATGATAATGTAGTGTTGGAAGAAACTAAGTAAACTCAGAACTGAGAACTAACACAGCCTGATTTTAAAGTCATAAGTGTGGCAGAATTTAATTCGGATTTATTACATGTTTTTATCATTAATATCAATATATTTGTTAATTCAGTAATCTCTACAATAAGATCACGTTGGAGACATTAAAAGCCTTTAGAACATGAACTATAGCAAGTTAAGAAGTCAAACAATGCTGCTAGAAAGGGTTCACTTCTAAAAGGTAAATATATCACGTTTAAATTATTTTTTAACTATGTGAAAATAATATTTTAGTTTATTTATATCCCATTTTCAGGGTGTAAAACAAAAAGTTTAAAGTTTGAATGGGTCATTTGTGTGATGGAGGTGTGGATATAGAAATTCTCTGTGGTTAGTTTTTGCTGTGGTAGGGGCCCAATGTTAAATCTTGTCCTGGGGCCCGGCATTCCTGGTCGAAGCTTCAACAAAGCCTCGATCAGCCGTCACTGCGCTTAAGCTTGTGTTACCCACAAACCCATCCAAAGTCCCCACTGACTATTAGAGTTTAAGGTTTAGCTCCGAGGGTCACGGGGTGTCGAAAAGAAACTGATTAAAAAGAGTTTGAAAAATGTTAAGAAATTTATTGAAAATTCAAAAAGTAAAATAAAATCTGACAGTCTTTTAAAACTCCAATACAAATCAGTAAAGTAAGAAATATGAAATAAAAGTTAAAATACCAAAAAGAGTAAACCCAGTGAATGAACACTTAGATGTGTTCAAAGGTTTCCGTCTCAGTCTAAGTTCCCAAAAGGTGAATTTTTGATTCAGAGTGACGTGGAGTCTGTTAGCAAGAGCAAAAAAGATGATCAACGTTTCAAAGTTCAAACTAAAGCATCTTCAAACCCCACACTATCACATCGCTCAGGATATGATGCACTAACTTTATCCAGAAGGACACAGACATATGAAACACTAAAGACCAATAAAGTAAAAACACAAGGAAACACCAAGATCAGAAATGACTCCATAAAACAGGAAACACTTCAGAGCAAACTAGGAAACATGAACACAGGGAAACAAGTTAGACGAGGGAACATGAGAACTAAAACAAGATAAAGAAATCTAAACTCTGAAATAAAGAACAGACCAAATCATGACTCATGTGGTGAACGCAGGCTAAAGTCCCAGTCCCTTGGAAGAGATCTGCGTTTCAGTTTACACAACTCAGCAGAGTCTCCATAATAAACACTGAGTCCAGCAAGTAGAGGCCGAGTGAATGTGGTCTGGACTGTGTGGAGGAGAGTCATAGTTTCAGAGACGCTGTAGAAAGACAGAATACCTGCTCTGTGATCCAGGTACACTCCTACTCTGGAGGACTGAGGACCTGAGACTGGAGTCCTGACTGTGTTGTGATGAAAGTTATAGCTGTTGTTGAAACAATCTAACCTCCAAGATTTGTCATTAAATCCAAACAAACATTCAAGTGAGTCTCCTGCTCTGCTGATGTTCTTGTATGCGACTGCTACACGAACTGTTCCTCTCCACTCCACCTCCCAGTAACAACGTCCAGTCAGAATCTCTTTACTCAGGACCTGATCCCATCCAGTGAATCTGTCTGGGTGACTAGAATAAGACTGATGTACACTGACATGTGTTACTTTTCTGTTCTGATCAGATAATAACAGCTGTCTGTGTGCTGTGTTTGGATCCAGTGTGATGTCACATGAATATTGTAAGAACTCAGCTCTGGTCATGTTTTCTGGTTGTGACAGTAAAACATCCACTTCAGTCACTGTCTGTGAGATGTTTGTCCATTTGTCTGTCAGGACGTCCTGTAGTTTATCTCTGACTTCTGACACAGCTGCTGTCACGTCCTCAAAGTACCTCAGAGGAAGGATCTTGATGCTGGATGAGTGTGTAGATTCACTGAGTGCTGACACTGAGGGGTAGTCCTGTAGAAACTGGTTGTGATCTTCTGTGTGTGACAGCTTCTCCATCTCAGCGTCTTTCCTCTTCAGCTCAGTGATCTCCTGCTCCAGCTTCTCCTGAATCTCTCTGACTCGACTCATTTCAGTTTGCTGCTGGGATCTGACCTGCTGCTTCACATCAGAGCGTCTTTTCTCCATGAGACGGATCAGCTCAGTGAGGATCTTCTCAGTGTCCTCCACTGTTTTATCGGCAGAGCCACTGAAAGCCTCCACCTCCTGTTGGAGCAGCTTCACATCTTTCTCTCTGTCCTGGATTCTCTGCTGGGTGTTTTGTCGACTCACCTCGAGCTCTCTCTGCTTCTCGCTCCTTTCTGCTGCAGCTGAGACTGTGTCATGACCTTTGTGTTGGTCCATTAAACACAGGTGACAGATAGACTGCTGATCAGTACGACAGAACATCTTCATCACCTCATCATGACGAGAGCACATGTTCTGTGCCATTTCTCTTCTCAGTAACGACAACTGTGAGGTGTAATTCTCTATGACATAAAAACAAGTTTGACCTCTGATCTATACAGCACGTGTTTGTTTATTGAGCTTCAGTTCTTGTTGGTTTTACCCATCCATAAACTAGATCTGAAGGGGAGGGAGTGGAGCTGGCTCTGTGTGAGAGCAGGAAGAAGAGGGAGGGCTGATCAAGCCCCTGATTGGTTCCAGGAAGAGGAGCAGTTTGAGAGAGAGAGACTTGTTTACAACAGAGAAAATGTGTCTTTTAAAAACACTTCTCACTTCAGATTGTAGAAGATGAACTCTTGTTTGAATCGGAGGGTTTGGAGAAGGCTTTCTTGTTTCTGAAATGAGCTCTCCTGCAGTCCTTCAAGTTCAATCTGCTTCAATGAGTCTGACTCTGGTTCTGATTGGATCCGGCTCTTCCTCTCTCTGTCGAGACACAAACACTCAGGTGATCACATGACTGTCAGGAAGCTGTTAAAGACATCTGGATTTTGTCAACAGCTGTTTCTGAAACTTCACTGCTACTGTCCAATGTGGTATGAGCTATGTTTTTCACACTATGTCTGCAGGAACGCTAATTGTTGTAGGACTTCTTATCTACATGATTATTGTCTCATATGTTTGGTTATGGCTTTGCATTGTTGGAACCAGTACAGATTCTCAACTGAATCACTAAGACACCTGGGTATTTTATGTCAGACTGAGGATCTCACCTGATTGGTCCAACTATTCTACATACTGCACTTTGGACCAATCAGGACAAACTACGAGTGTTGGAGGTTTGAGAACAGCCTTGCCTGGCAAGCTGCTGCCGCCCCTCCTCCACTGTTTTTGCTGTTTTTGTGACATTTTGCTAATATATTTATTTTGCCCGTATAGTGGATGAACTTTGGAATTTAAAACCATCTGTTAGATTTGGCTTACTTGATCTAACACTCCGTCACACTGAAACACTAGTTAAACAGTCATTACATGTCTTCTGTTACTGCCTTGTCAATGGTTAGCACCTGGACTAGTTTCACCGGTGCAAGGATCACCTGCACGGGATTCTTGGGACTCCCCTCAGTACTCTGTGGCTGGATAGCCTGCTCTGAAATGCCCCACAAAGCCTGCCCTTGCCGACTGGTCCACTGCCACCCTGCCAGCTCTGCTGGACGCTTGCCTACGCCCAGGGACTGCTGTCAAATGCGGAAGAAACTTAGTTTACTGGTCGGCTAGCTTGCTGCTAATCCCCGCTGATGTCTCCAGTGAAACTACAACCTACACACTGCCTCCATTGTGCTGGTTCTGTGGCTCTGTCACCTGAATTATCTACCACTGGACTATGACGCTGACCATCTCACATCGTTTGGATTTTTAACCTGTTCTTCTGGATTGCACTGTGTCTGACTCTGACAAGTACTACACTGTCGCTCTGTTACACGGTAAGGGAGATGTAATGTCTATGGACCTTCTCCAGGACCCCTCCACCACAGATTGCACAGCACCACTACATTCTCAAACGACCGAGATACATTCAAAGAGGCTCTGGACGGAACTTTTAGTTCAGTCAACACAACAGCAACACAAACATCCACTCCTTTTGGTCCACTGAGGCCCCCACCCCACGATCACCCGCACAATCATCCTGGACCGCCTGGCTGACATTGGGATCACTAGTGTTGCACTCAGATGGTTTACATCATACCTCACTGACCGCCAACAATTTGTGCAAATAAGGGTCCACGAGTCTTGGTTTTCGGGTGTTTCACTGGTTGTCCCCCAGGGGTCCCCAACCCCCCCCCTCCCCCTCCCCGGACACTATCCCCTGTCATCATGGGATCCACTTTCACTGCTATGCCGATGACACACAGGTCTACATCTCCTCCAAACCCACTGCCGCCACCCCTCCCACCTCCCTAATCACTTGCATGGACGACATCCGGAGCTGGATGAGCAGGAACTTCCTGAAGCTTAACGGCAACAAAAACGAGGCCCTGCTCATTGGCTTCAAATCCACCCTCACCAAATCACAACACGCCAGCTCCACCCATCATCATCGACGGTTTTCCTGTACCCATCTCCCCCAAGTCAAGAGCTTGGCGTCATTTTGGACAGTACTCTCTCATTTGCACCTCACATTACAAACATTACCCAGACTGTCTTCTTCCACGTCCACAACATCTCCAGACTCCGCTCATCATTGTCCCCATCCTGCACCGATAATCCTGGTTCATTCATTTGTCACTTCCCGCATTGACTACGGCAATGCCCTCCTCACTGGACTTCCCGCCAAACTCATCAACAGACTACAACTCATCCAGAACTCAGTTGCCCTGATCATCACCCACACCAATTCATCTGACCACATAACCCCTATTCTCATCTAACTTCACTGGCTCTCTGTACAATATTACATTGACAACAAAAACGTCCTCTAACCTCCTTGTTACATACAAAGCTCTTCACCATCTATCCCCCACTTACCTTGGCAAACATTAATTTAGCCCCTCACGCACCATTCACTCAACCTATGCCGGACTGCTAACCATCCCCATGCCATTCCTCAGTAACTTGGGTGCCCAAGCTTTCAGATGCTCTGCACCCAGACTTTGGAACTCCCTCCCCAGACACCTAAGACAGTCAGAGTCCATCTCCACCTTCAAATCAAAACTCAAAAACCCACCTGTTTAAATTGGCATACTCACATTACGATGAGCATGGTCTTTTTTATCTGTTCTTTTGTAATGTTAACAGACAAACAGTAAAGTCCTCTACCTGCTTTTTGTAAAGTGTGAAGAGATAACACCTGTTATGAATTGACGGTATACAAATATTGATTGATTGAAGTGCTGGTCTCTTCTGTCTCAGTAAATGAGACACATGAGAGTAAAAACAAACGTTCATGTTTAACTGTGAGTGTGAGTGTGGTCGTGCAGGAAGTCCAGACACAAAGTTCAGCTGCAGTCTGAAGGTGTCATGGTGTCCGCTCAGAGGAAATGATTGATGGATTATTACCTGATCAAGTCCAAAAGTCCTTTGCTGGTGACAAAGTCCTCAAAGGTGTCTTCATCAGCCAGGCTCCGCCCACTCTGCAGGTGAGCATTAATACAAACAACTTGAGTTCAGCATTAAACAGAAGGACACATGAATCTGACTTCTCCTGATAACGACTTCATTAAGTCATTATCTGGAAATCTTTGAGTTAACTCATTATCGCGGGAAACCAGCGTTGCTATGGCAACAGATCAAGTAAAATCAAATAAATCAAACAAATATAGATCTTCAGTCAGGTGAGTCACACAGGTGTGGGAGGAGCTTCAGATATGGACATTTATATGATAAATTAACCGTTTGTTTGACCACGATGAAGAACAGGAAACATGTTTACAGACTGCTCGTCATCACTCACAGCTGCAGAGCGTAAAGAAGAGCTGATCGTCTTACCTGTCTGAAGCCTCACACAGGTGAACACAGCGGAGCAGGTCAACACACCTCTCACACACTCCAGAGTAAAGACGATCGGCAGACAGAATCACCTGTAAGACCAATAATCAGACTTTGATCAGACATTTCTTGGACCCGATCCTCTTCGGTCTTGTCACGTCCTTCCTCCTCAGCCTATCCCTGCTTAGTTTCTGAACAGTAAGCCCTCTACACTCAGCTCCGCCCCCTCTCCCTTAAACTTGTTCTTCAAAAGAACCTGGACTCCACCCCCACATCTGAAACCCTCCCAGCCCCTCCTTTGTTTTCTAAGCTGCCTCTCTGAAGAGCTCCATGGATCCTTCCAGTCTGGTTCCTGGTTCCAGTACAGCTCTGAAACAGCTCTCCTGAAAATCACAAACAACCTTCTCCTCTGAAGCCAGAAACTGCTGCTGATAGGAAGTGACCAGAGATAGAGCACAGGGGCTGACAGGAAGTGACCAGAGACAGAGCACAGGGGCTGACTGCCTCCCATTCACCTGGTAAAAACCTGTCCCTCACAGAGTCACACCTGCAACCTTTAAAGCTCGCGCGTTTGGCCAGGTGTGTACTGCCCCCTGGTGTTTCACTGCAAAATCACCAATCACAAGAAAATGTCTCCTAAACCTGTTCTCTCTGTCCCACCTGTATCCTTTCACATGTATCAATGTCTTTGTTTCTTCTTTACTAAAAGGTCTTTTTCAAATATCTCTGGTCTTTGAGGAACTTTCTGATATTGTGTCTGCTTTCTTTCCTTCTTTACCAACACAATCTGGACATATAACTTAAAATCATGTTTGTCTATCACTTTCTTGATTTACTTGATGAAAGCTTGAAGCTCCAATGATTTGACCATTTTTCCACTTTTCTTATTGCTCCCTTGATTTGACGTCTCGGCCTTGATTTGACCTCTCGAATGTGCGTGGCCAATCAAATCTCAAACAATCCATGAACCAACCAATAACACGTCTCCATTGCACTTGATGTTTTTGACCACTAGATGTCCTACTCGAGCTGGTTGAAGCCTCAAGTAATGAACCGTTTGTTGATTCAAGTGTTGAAGCCAGGAGCGTTGCAGTGGGGGAAAATGGGACTGACTACCCAGGGTCCATGTGGGGAGGGGGGCCCACATAGGCCTGAAATAAATAGTCCACCCCGCACCTCTCCACTGATTGTTCTGTCAGCAGTCAGTGAGTGAAGAGACAGAGTGAGGGATGTTACAGGCTGACGTTAAACCAGGCGATCGAGGAATTCACCCAAGAATATTAGGAATATTAATGTTAGGATCACTTTGTTTTCTATAGTAAGTTAATAAGTCCCTCTCCACCTCCCAGTAACGACGTCCAGTCAGAATCTCTTTACTCAGGACCAGAGGCCAAAAAGTGAATCTGTCTGGGTGACTAGAATAAGACTGAGGTTCAATCACTCGTGTTACTTTTCTGTTCTCATCAGATAATAACAGCTGTCTGTGTGCTGTGTTTGGATCCAGTGTGATGTCACATGAATATCTTAAGAACTCAGCTCTGGTCATGTTTTCTGGTTGTGACAGTAAAACATCCACTTCAGTCACTGTCTGTGAGATGTTTGTCCACTTCTCCGGTCTTATGCGGCTCCTCAATTCAGATTGAATTTTGCCTGTGCACATCAGTTATTTACACATAACTCTGTACGCGTCTTGGTCTTTCAGCGTCCCACATTACGCTGCACTTTAGCTGCAGTCTTTCTGCAGAGCGTGCCTCTGCGCCCTGCTCTGTTTCAAATAGGTACAGGACAGAACGTGACAATCCAGACAGGAAGTCGGTCATGGAAACACACAACGTCCGCTCAATTTCAAAATAAAACACAATATACGAGTCGCAATGATTTTTACTCATTTTGTCCGTGTGGATTGGACGATATTGTACATTTTTATATTTCTGTTTCTGGACGGGATTGAACTTAGAGTTTGTGTGTGAGACAGTGCACACAATATTCATTGTTGACAATGACTGGCCTGTGGTCTTATGTTAGTTTTATATCCATTTTTGGTCAATATTATGTTGGTGTGTGATATTTACAGTAAATGTTGCTGAGCAGAGGTCTGTCTGTGTGAGGCTGTACCCATCTGGAGCCTGTTTCCTTATTTAGTAAGTAGGCTACTAACCTGTTGTTATGTGGGCACATCCTGTAGCCAAATCGAACCGTCATGGTTATAACTGTTGTTACTTTTCAAAGACTGAGTTCAAGTGACCTCGAATGCCCGGTCAAGTCGATTTGTCCTGAACCACATCATTACGATCAGACCTTATCTGTCAGAACATGCTAGCAGTTCCTGGTTCAGGCTCCTGTGATATCACACATTGACCTCTTCCTACATGCACTATCAAACCACCTGCAGATGATCCAAAATGCAGCAGCACGACCGGTCTTCAACTTATCTCAAAGAGCACATGTCACTCCCCTGTTCATCTTCCTACTCTGGCTCCCGGTTACTGCTCATATCAAATATAAAATTCTGCTGCTCGCTTTCAAAACAGCAACATAAACAACTCCTCCTTAGCTAATCTATATAATCCAGGTCTACACTCCTCCCGCCCTCTACGCTCTGCCAATGAAAGGGGTCTAATCCAACCTTCACAACAGCTCCCCAAGTCTCTAACTAGACTCTTCTCCTCTGTCGCCCCTCACTTCTGGAACAAACTTCCAAACTCTGTTCGACCTGCAGATTCCCTTTGCACTTTTAAGAAAAAGATAAAGACCCAGCTCTGTATGAACACCTACAAACTTCATGATGATAATGAAGATGGTTTTGTTTGATACTGGAGATTTGAAGACGGTTTCTCTGCTGTCGATGTTGTACTTTGGCCCTGGTCACTTCCTGTCAGCACCTGTGTGTCCGACCAGACTTAACGCTGTTTGTTTGCACTTCCTGACGTTGTGTCTTCCTCTCTAGATCCTGACTTGTGTTGTACTTTCTGTCTGATGTTCTTCTCTTTGGATTTACGATTCTGCGAAGTGAATTGTAGAATTGTAGTTGCCATGACGATGTGCTGTATTTCAGATTTCAGCTGTGCTGTCTGTGTGTGAGTAGCGTCGGCTGTGCTCCGCTGCTGACATACACACTGCTCTGTGGCGTGAACGTTTGTCTCTGTTGCTGAATGTCAATAAATGAAGTAAAAGTCACTATCATAATAATCTTCTAGGCCATATACTATCCCGAGGTGAGAGCTCAAATGAAGTCCCGAATAGACCAAAAGTCCCCCAAACTAAAAGGTTCAGGGTCTCCTCTTCAAGGAACTAAAATGTTCCTGTGGCCCGTAGTTGTCTGTTTCCACCGCTGACTGAAGTTCTGGGAAGTTGATTCAAATCCGGCTGTAATGCTTTGCAAATGGTTTCAGTGATTACCAAAGGAAATGAGACGAGTGCAGTGTTTAGTGTTTCCTTACAAGGGAAAGAAGACTCTAATCAATGTTAGAAGAATTAAAGTGGATACCTCACTGCCCTCATTTCACCAAACACCTGAGAAACACCTTTAAAGAAGAGAAATGATATCGACCCCTGCAATTAACTTGTTAAAGTTGGTATTGGGGGAAATGTATATTTGAATGATTTTGACATTTGAACTTTGGAACATCAGATTTTTTTATTGTGAATACACAAGCTCTGTGTAGGTGTTAGTGCCATTTTCTATTTTTTGCTATTTGAATTGGGATTTGGATTATTATTGTTTTAATTTACATTTAATAATGTGTCTGGGAGAGGAGTGCGTGTGAGCCAGTAGGTGGAGCTCTAGCGCAACTTCTGTAGTGAAAACTGTATAATGTGTTGTCCTGTTGTTGTCTGTGTTAAAAATAAAAGACGGAGCGAACGCACTGTTTTTCTACCGTCATGTAAAATAATACACACGCGTAGGGACTCGTTCTTTCCGTCTGGAGTGGTTAATTGGATTAATATGTAAAGAAAATTCTACTGATACTTAAAGGAATATTTAGCCACTACATTAAGTAGAAAAACAGTTCGCTGAGGGCGAGAGAAGAGCTTCGGGAGCCGATGGTGATGCGTTCAAGGATGCTCGTAAACTGAAGAAATATAATCGACGGTGATCTGACAACGCTGTGCGCCCCACCGGATTTCCAGAAGACTTCTATGATGATGGATGAGTACACAAAGAATAACATTGAATGAATGCATGGAAATAATAACGGAATCTCATCATTGTATTGAACATAGCCTGCAAGCTGTTATCAAGTGTTGCTAGGATACCACTCAGTAGCCTTACAGGACATGTTCAGGCAGCTGTCGTTACACAGTCATAACAAAACAGAAGACGCTCGAGTTTGACTCTGAAAATAAAAAATAGCCCTACAGTCTTGTTTGGAAGCATTCACATGTTTAAGACTTAAATTGGAGGACTGTTTATTCGGATTTCAGAAGTTTGCAAAAGCTATTCTATTTAAGAAGACTAAATTAACATCAGTAGCCAATCAAAATGTCAGAAAAAGAAACCGAGATGGATGGCAGTGTCGAGCTAAGCACTAAAAGACAGATCAAGTTGACTGCAAAAGCTTTACAAGACAAACTTGAAAAACAAATGAATCTCAGAAAACGTGTATTAGCCCGTCTTGTCTCCAAAGCAGAGCAAATAGAAAACGTTAAGTGATTCTAATGCACTTCTAGTCGAAAGGGATCACCTCAGTGATTATTCAAAATTCCTGAACGAGTTTATTGAGACAAATAATGCAGTTAGTGAACTGTTATCAGATGAGGAAAAGCAAGCTGATCAGCAGTATTGGAGTGAGCCAAACCTCATAAAGTATGAGGACTTTTTGACCAGAACGGAGCAGTGGATAATTGAAGTAAGACGGCTCAACGAGGCTGCTGACAATCAGGCTGCTACTGAGCAGGCTGCTCCTGAATGTGTGACTCCTTGGGACGACACAACATCTCAGCAAGGTAAACCTGCTGATGAAGATATAAATCCAGATGACAGTGCATCTAATATACATGAAAGATATGTCCCAACTCAAAGTGTTTGCAGCAGACGTTCAAGGTCATCTCATGCCTCATCTATGCGTAGAGCAGAGGAAGCTAACCGTGCAGCCCTACTCGCACGTGCAGCCGCACTCAAGAAAAAACAGGCTCTACAAATGGAAGAAGTTCAAATGGAAGCACAGCTAAAGGCAAAGCGGATTCAGTTGAAGGCTCAAATGGAGGAGCTAGATGTTGAAACAGCCATAGCAGAGGCCACAGCAAAAATCAATTTTCTGGAAGAATGTGATGGCACCGAGAACATAGGCGATGATGGTATGAATTCATACCTCAAAATGAACATGCAACCCAGTACAGCAGCAACAACCGAACGTCAGGCTCAAGATGTCAGGCCAAAATTGACCAGCTGTTTTCGAGTTGCCCAAGACAGCAGTGCTGCTTACAGCACAACTAGACCCATGCCTCATGTGCAAATAAAGAATGAAGCCAATGACACAAATACAAGTCTCAATGGAAGGCAAATTGAACTTGGTGATGTGATATTGAAGCAAAAAGACATTACAGAGATGTTAGTCACCCAACAGAGACTAGCCAATCTACCTCAACGAAAGGTCCCTGTATTCAGCGGCGATCCTTTGGAGTTTTTGCCATTTCTGAGGGCCTTTGAACACATCATTCACAGTCGCACAGACAATGATGAAGATAGATTGTATTATTTAGAGCAATTCACCAGTGGTGAACCAAGAGAACTAGTTAGGAGTTGCCAACACATGAGTGCACAAATGGGCTACAATGAAGCAAGAAAGCTCTTGACTTATCACTATGGCAATGAGCAGAAGATTGCTGCAGCTTACGTTGACAAGGCTGTCAAATGGCCTCAGATTAAGGCAGATGATGCTAAGTCACTCCACAGTTTTTCCATCTTTCTCACAGGATGCAACAATGTCATGAAGAACATGGAGTACCTTGAGGAGATGAACAGCCCGACCAATCTACGGCTCGTCATCTACAAGTTGCCTTTTAGACTTCGCGAACAATGGAGAATCATAGCTTTCGACATACAAGAAAAGGAAGGAAGAAGAGCAAAGTTCTCAGATCTCGTGAAGTATGTCAACCGACAAGCTAAGATTGCATCAGACCCACTGTTCGGTGATGTCAAAGAGTCCTTTGAAGTGAAAGAGAGAAGCAAGTCCATTAATAAGTCTACAACAGGAGGTGGACTAAAAAGAACTACTGGCTTTGCTACAAGTGTTAAGCCAGAGGAGGATGCTTCAGAAGCAAGAAAGAACAAGCAGACAATCAACGCGTTTCAAGAACCTTGTCTGTATTGCAACAAAGGACACACCCTCAGTGTGTGTAACAAAATAAGAAGTCTCCCAAATAAAGAGCGAATTGAATTCCTTAAAGGAAAAGGACTATGTTTCGGGTGTCTGACTCAAGGCCACATGGGGAAAGACTGCAAAAAACGAGCCACATGTGAAATTTGCAGCAAGAAACATCCAAGTCTGCTTCACAGCAAATGGTACGAAAATGCCGATCAAGCCAAGCCTGAGAAAATTGGACAGTCAACTCCACAGGAAGAAGTCCCAGCCAATAGTGAAGTCACAGCGGTTACTGGGGCCAGAGGCAGCAACTGTATCCTTTCTATTGTGCCTGTGCGCATCAAATCTAAGAGAAGCAACACGGCAATAGAGACGTATGCGTTCATGGACTCCGGAAGTTCAGCTACGTTTTGCTCTGAAAGGTTGATGAGACGGCTCGGCGTTCATGGCAAGAAGGCTCAAGTGATGCTTCGTACTATGGGCCAGGAGAAGCCTGTGTCCTGCTTTGTGCTCTCTGATTTGGAAGTTTGCGGTCTCACAGAGAACAAGTATGTAAGCCTGCCAGACGTCTACACCCACACAGACATACCTGTGACGAAGGAAAATGTTCCTGCTGAAAAGGACCTGGAAAGATGGCCGTATCTGCAGAAGGAAGTATGGCTACCACAGATTGACGCAGATGTTGAGGTTCTTATTGGAATGAACGCTCACTTGGCGATGGAGCCGTGGAAGATAATCCACAGCCAAGGTGACGGGCCTTACGCGGTAAAGACGACCCTTGGTTGGGTAATCAATGGCCCTCTAAAGAAAGGTGAAGATTACCATGAGTCAAGGCCAGCTAAGTCACACGAAGACTGTCAAAGGGCTTCAGTTAACAGAATCTCTGTCAGCGGCATAGACACCATGCTGTTGCAGCAGTACAATCATGACTTCCCGGAGCAAGCCTGCAAAGAGAAGTCAGAAATGTCGCGTGAAGATGTTCAGTTCATGAAGTCTGTGACTGAGACAATCAAGAAGGTTGATGGTCACTACAGCATCGGGATGCCTCTAAGAAATGAGAACGTGGTGATGCCAAACAACAAATGTGTTGCAGAACAACGGGCATTAGGTTTAAAAAGGAAACTGACAAAGAACGCCAGCTTTTACGATGACTACAAAGCCTTTATGTCAGACTTGCTGAACAAAGGCTACGTAGTGAAAGTTCCCGAAGATGAGCTCAAGCGCAATGACGGCCGAGTATGGTACATTCCCCATCATGGCGTGACCCATCCACAGAAGAAAAAACTGCGGGTTGTCTTTGATTGTGCCGCTTCGTTTCAAGGGAAGTCACTGAATGAGGAATTGTTACAGGGGCCGGACCTCACCAACAGTCTAGTCGGAGTTCTAACGAGATTTCGCCATGAGCACATCGCACTCATTTCTGACATAGAGGCGATGTATCATCAGGTAAGAGTCCCTGACAAGGACTCTGATCTGCTAAGATTCCTCTGGTGGCCACAGGGAGATCTGAGCCAGCCTCTGCATGAGTACAAGATGGTAGTTCACTTATTCGGGGCCAAGTCAAGTCCGAGCTGCGCTAACTATGCTTTAAGACGGACTGCAGAGGATGGGAAAGACTGGGCGTCTCCTGAAGCAGTGTCTACAGTACTAGGTCACTTTTATGTAGACGATTGCCTGGTCTCAACGTCCGACGAGAAGATGGCTACCACCTTGACCAAAGACCTCGTAGTCCTCTGTGGGAGTGGAGGATTCCACCTGACCAAGTGGTCAAGCAACGGTCGCGAAGTGCTGTCATCACTTCCTGAACACGAAAGAGCGAAGGACATCAAGAATCTAGATCTGGACAGAGATGAACTACCTATGGAAAGGGCCCTTGGAGTGGACTGGTGCATAGAATCAGATTCCTTCAAGTTCAGGATCCAAGTGAAGAGCATGCCCATCTCTAGGCGAGGTATACTCTCAGTTGTGAGCTCGATATATGACCCCCTTGGATTCCTGTCGCCGTTCATTCTTCTTGCAAAGACCATCGTCCAGAATCTTTGCCGAATGAGACTTACCTGGGATGAGGAGATTCCAGAAGATGTGGCAAACAGGTGGTTCGCCTGGCTGTCTGACCTGAGCCTGTTCGCCAGTTTTTCTGTGAGGAGGTGCATAAAGCCTGAGGGATTTGGTCCAGTGATGTCGGCACAACTGCACCATTTCTCAGATGCTAGTGAGAAGGGCTATGGTGTCGCCACATACCTCCGCATTGAGAACAGCCACGGCCGAGTCCATTGCTCACTTCTTCTTGGAAAGTCCAGAGTGACGCCGCTCAAACCAGTCACTGTCCCACGTCTTGAGCTCACCGCAGCTGCCGTTGCGGTGAAAATGGACAAGCTGATGAAGCGTGAGCTTCAAATGGATCTGCAAGAGTCCATCCTGTGGACCGATAGCACCACTGTCCTCAGATACATCGACAACGACAGCGCTCGCTTCAAAACATTTGTCGCTAACAGAGTGTCGATGATCTGAGAAAACACAAGACCTGCCCAGTGGAGATACGTCAACACGGCCTACAACCCAGCTGATCACGCCTCAAGGGGACTGAAGGCAGAACAGTTCATGAAGTGCCAGAGCTGGATTGAGGGTCCTGACTTCTTAGCCAAGTCCTGGCCAGTCCTCTCAGAATTCTCAAGAGAGATAAGTGAAGACGATGCTGAGGTGAAGCGTACGATCACCATGAATGTAATCAAGACTGTTGACTCAAGTACAGACCCTCTCTTCAAGCTGATTCATCACTACTCCAACTGGCACAACCTGAAGAAGGCTGTCGCCTGGATGTTGAGGCTGAAGGAGCTGCTTAGAAGTCTGTCTACGGAAAGGAAGAAATTCATGTTTCAAGTCCAGTCTTCAGAAAGTTTAAGTATGAGATGTAAGACAGTCAAGAACCACATGCGAAAATGGAGATCCAATGTCAAAGGGAACCATTTAACTGTCAAAGACATCAGTCAAGCGGAAACTTTGATTATCCAGTTCAGTCAAAGTCAAGCCTTCCATGAGGAGCTTTGTGCACTGCAGAAGGGTGAAAAGATCAAGAGAAGCAGTTCTCTTATGAAACTAGATCCCTTTCTCCAAGATGGGGTTCTCCGTGTTGGTGGAAGATTGCACCAGGCAGCCTTGCCAGAACACACGAAGCATCCGGCCATACTGGCAAAAGACCACCATATCACCACCCTGATAATTCGGAGTGCACATGAGGAAATAGGACACGGAGGGAGAAACCATACTCTTGCTCAGCTGAGACAAAGAGTCTGGATATGCAAAGGAAATGCAGCAGTGAGGAAGGTGCTTTCGAGGTGTGTGAAGTGCCGGAAGAGTCAAGCTGCTGTGAGTGAACAGAAGATGGCGAATCTACCATCTGATCGTCTACTGCCTGACCATCCACCGTTCACTAACGTAGGTGTTGACTACTTCGGTCCCTTTGAAGCAAAGCGTGGACACGCACAAGTCAAGCGTTATGGAGTCTTGTTTACGTGTCTCACGGTCAGAGCAGTCCATATCGAGATCGCACACTCACTTGACACCGACTCATGCATAAATGCAGTAAGACGGTTTATAGCCAGGAGAGGACAAGTGGAAGTCATGAGATCTGATAGTGGCACAAACCTGGTTGCTGCAGAGCACGAGATTCGCCAAGCGATGAAAGACTGGAACCAGTCTCAGATATCTGAGGCTCTACTGCAAAGAGGCGTTACTTGGATCTTCAACCCGCCGGCTGGTTCGCACCATGGTGGGATCTGGGAGCGCCAGATAAGAACGGTGCGAAAAATACTCACCAACCTTTTGAAGCTCCAGTCACTCGACGACGAATGTCTGCACACTGTGATGTGTGAGGTAGAAGCTGTAGTCAACAGCAGACCGCTCACCAAGTCGTCTGACGATGTCGATGACCTGGAACCGTTGACGCCTAACCATCTTCTTCATCTCAAAGGGAAGCCAGCGCTACCTCCAGGTATCTTTCAGAAGGAGGATCTGTACGCCAAACGAAGATGGAGGCAAGTGCAGTACATTTCTGACATCTTCTGGAAGCGCTGGTCCAGGGAATACTTGCCCCTCCTACAGGAACGGCAGAAGTGGTTGGAGAAGAAGAGAAATGTGAAGGAAGGAGACGTTGTGCTCATTGTGGATGAAAGGGCTCCAAGAGGATCCTGGTTGATGGGAAGAGTGGAGAAGACTATTCCTGACGCCCAGGGGTTCGTCCGTCGGGTCCGGGTCAAAACTAAAACTAACACTCTGGAGCGACCCATAGACAAGCTGTGTCTTCTACTAGAGATGGAAGAACCTCATGGACAATGAAAGACATTATTAGTTAGACTGTTACTTAGCCGAGGTTTATTTAGGCTGTTTATGTTATACGATTATGATATAGAAAATGACTCTTGTTTATTTAGTTATGTAATTGTCATCCCCATGATGAGCAATTAGGGGCCGGAAATGTTAGTGCCATTTTCTATTTTTTGCTATTTGAATTGGGATTTGGATTATTATTGTTTTAATTTACATTTAATAATGTGTCTGGGAGAGGAGTGCGTGTGAGCCAGTAGGTGGAGCTCTAGCGCAACTTCTGTAGAGAAAACTGTATAATGTGTTGTCCTGTTGTTGTCTGTGTTAAAAATAAAAGACGGAGCGAACGCACTGTTTTTCTACCGTCATGTAAAATAATACACACGCGTAGGGACTCGTTCTTTCCGTCTGGAGTGGTTAATTGGATTAATATGTAAAGAAAATTCTACTGATACTTAAAGGAATATTTAGCCACTACAGTAGGGATCATATCAAAATGATATTTCTGAAAAAGATTTACACCAAAGTTAGAATATAATACAATCAAAGATTAGTCCTTTTTTATTTTGGCCAAACAATACAAACATAAATGTAGAAACCAAGTTTTTTTTTTTAATCTGCATTAATGAGTTAATAAACTTTAAAATACACTTCTTTAAAACCAAACAAGTTTAAGAGATAAAATTATTTCTATGGATTTTTCTATATCCATCAGAGCTCTACAAGATCATCAGCATACTTTTGGGGGCATTAACAAAGAATCCATACTTCTACACTGTGATAACACAGCAGTGGCCATCGTGAAAAACAACAATTCCCTCTGTCCCAGAAACTATTTCACAAAGTCCTGCACTTCTCAGGCACTCCTCTGAACTCTATTCTCTCCCTCCATCCTCATCAGCGCACAGAAGCCAGACTAAGCTTCTCCACCAAGTCCTTGGACCCTGGTCATCTCAGACTCCAACAACTGTACCGATATGCTTCAGTCTCACAATTAGCTCAGCTACTTTTAAATCGGACTCTTTTGGGGGCAATGATCAGCTCGGGCAGAACTACGCCTGAGACAGAAGCCCCAATCAGAGTCTCACTCTGTCCTGCAGGTCAGTTCATCCTTCCAGACCAGTCTACCTACAACGTCCTCCTCCATCATAATCATTACCTCAGCATATATTTATCTGTCTCATCATTCAAACCATCTACCATTCAATATCCTATCTTAAACCTCGATGGTTGTGGCGTGGTCCTTGCTAGTAAAAAACATGTTAAAAGTTCACGTTATGACAAGTGTGTGCTTTGAGTCAGGATGAGGTGAAGCTTCTCCACGTACAGGTGACCTCCCCACCACCACTGGATTATAAAACATGCTTACATGAATAATGGGACATGTCAAAGTTAAGATGATATGATATCATGGATTAAATGAGATTAATAAAAACACACAAGTGTAAAACAAATGCTTCAGAACTCTTTCTGATACTTCAACAAATGTTCCAGAGTCAACGGCCCCTGATGGAGAACGCCGCCGCGCCACGTGTAGATCTACGCTGTTGGATGTTCCAGTTTCCATCCAGTGAGTGTTGGATAAAAGTTGGCTGTTTAATCCTTTTCCTACATGTTGTTTATAGAAATCTGACTCCTTTAAATAATTACCTTAAATCTCTCTGTGCATTCTTTTGATGGGATGAGAGGAATGACTGAAGACGTCTCTTTCAGGTTAACAGAGTTTATTAACCTGATGAATCAAGAATACAAGTTACAGAGTCTCTGGGTTCAACACTACGTGTCCCTGACCACAGACAGATACCTGGTCAGTTCATGAAGTCTGAGCCCCAACTATCTTTCCCTGAACCCTTTTATACACTAGACAGAGAATATCTAACCAAATCATACATTTGAGAATGTGCAGTTTCCTTCCTCTGATTGGGCAGCTTTCCAAATTATGCGTCTCCTGATGTTTGGTTCCCCTTCTCTCGTTGGTGCATCATACTCCTGAATCCTTTCTCCAATCTGCACTTCCTACCTGTTTCTTATCATCAACTGACATCTACTCTAGTAACTAATTCCTTTTAAGCAGAAAACCATTTAAGTGATTAACTCCTCAATAGTTGGGTACTTTAATGGCAATCACCCTAATCACTCCTGGTTTCACCTTATTGTTTTGGACACTTAATGCTAATCACTGCTCCTTTATGTTGCTGAGCACTTTAATGGCCCAATTTGCATCCCTGCATTGACTGTTTAATGACTGTACTCACACCTCTGTGTGTGGGTGTGTATTGTAACTAATGTGTTGTGTCCTGCCTGTCTGTATACTGCTACTGGATGCCTTGAATTTCCCTCGGGATCAATAAAGTGTCTGTCTGTCTGTCTGTCTGTCTGTCTGTCTGTCTGTCTGTCTGTCTGTCTGTCTGTCTGTCTGTCTGTCTGTCTGTCTGTCTGTCTGTCTGTCTGTCTGTCTGTCTGTCTGTCTGTCTGTCTGTCTGTCTGTCTGTCTGTCTGTCTGTCTGTCTGTCTGTCTGTCTGTCTGTCTGTCTGTCTGTCTGTCTGTCTGTCTGTCTGTCTGTCTGTCTGTCTGTCAAGGCTCATTGAACCTATAAAAGTGGGTGAGTGATTAACTGTTCAGGGCTTTAAACTAAACCGATGTTTAAATTGGTGAGTGAATTACTGTGAAGGGCCACATCAAACTCATGCTGGAATGTGGACTTACTTCTGCAAGCCCTCTTCACACAAACAACTTTATGTACTGAAAAATCAGACAATTAGATGAACACACACAAACCTAGAATAAAACATGATAAAATAACTGGTAAGATATTAACGTCAGCAAAAATCATTCATAAAGAGACGAACATCAGAGAGGAAGAAGAAGATGAGCGAGAAGACAGGAAGTGAAGACGAACAGCTTCAAGTCAAAACACGATCACAATCGGCCATTGTTGTTGTAGTCCACCTGCTCGCTCATGACTCTTGGTTGTAGGCTGAAGTCGTTGGTCGTGTAAACTCGGCCAGACATCACCAGTTTGTCCGATCTCTGATTTCACTTTTAATCTGAATCTGAACTCTTCTCAGCTTGTTTCCTCTTCTCTTTAATGATCTGTTTTTTTCAGTTCCTCCCTCATCTTTTGAAAAGCTTCCACCACCTTCTGACTCTGATCAGCTGATTGGATGATGGAGTCTGTCAGTTTTTTATCTAGTTCAGGTGTCGCAGTAACTCTGAAGACCATCACAATGAGCCTCAGCAGACCTCTCATGTCCTGGATCAGAACTGCAACTACAGACAAAAGGAATTCATACAGTTTTCTCAGTTCAGATATTTTATTAAGAATCCTCTTAAACTCCTTCGTCTCAGTCTGAGCTGCAGCTGATTCTTCCTCAAACTCTTTGAACAAAGTTTGTATTCTCTGCAGTTCTTCCTTCAGTGGTTCAACGAGCTCCATGAATTCTTTTCCCAACTTTTCAGCTTGTATTGCACTTCCATTCTGTATCATGGTTTTTGACACGTTCGTAGCAACAACAGTGGCACCTCCTGCTGCTGTTATTCCTCCTGCTGCCGTTATTCCTCCTGCTGCTATTATTCCTCCTGCTGCTGTTATTCCTCCTGCTACTAAGCTCAACCCCCCAGTGATTGAAGCGAAAAGAAGTCCGAGTCCCAATCCAACTCCTGCAGTAACAGCTCCTGTCGTTCTTGCGATATCTGTGACTGTCAGCATAGATTGAACTCCAGCAGCGATCTTCTTTAACTCTTCGACAATCTGTCTCATCCTTTTTTCTCTGCTGTTGAACTCTTTGATGTATGATGTTTTAAAGAGGAGAAACAGATCAGGAGGAAGCCCTGTACTCCATCTCTGTTCCCTTCCTGCTGTCGGTCTACTTGGCTCTGCCCCCATGTTCCTGAAGTTTCCTGTCACAGTCGGAGGCTGAGTCTGGTTCTGATTGGATCAGGCTCCTCCTCTCTCTGTGGAGACACAAACACTCAGGTGATCACATGACTCTCAGGCAGCTGTTAGAAACATCTGGATGTTGACAACAGCTGTTTGTGAAACTGCACACTGCTACTGTCCAACGTAGTATGAGCTCTGTTCTTCACACTACGTCTGCAGGAACGCCCCTTGTTGTAGGAGGACTTCATGTGTTCATGTCTCCCTCCCAGAATAAAAGGACTTCTTATCTTATTTGTTTAGTTACGGCTTTGCATTGTTGGAACCAGCACAGACTGAAGATTCTCTACTGAATCATTATGACACCCGGGTATTTATGTCAGACTGAGGATCTCACCTGATTGGTCCAACATACTGCACTTTGGACCAATCAGTTCAAGCACATGAGAGTAAAAACAAACGTTCATGTTTAACAGTGAGTGTGGTCGTGCAGGAAGTCCAGACACAAAGTTCAGCTGCAGTCTGAAGGTGTCGTGGTGTCCACTCAGAGGTAATGATTGATGGATTATTACCTGATCAAGTCCAAAAGTCCTCTGCTGGTGACAGAAAGTCCTCACAGGTGTGTCTTCATCAGCCAGGCTCCGCCCACTCTGCAGGTGAGCATTAATACAAACAACTTGAGTTCAGCGTTAAACAGAAGGACACATGAATCTGACTTCTCCTGATAACGACACCTTTTTATCATGGGGAACCGATGTTGCCATGGCAACAGAACAAGTTAAGTAAATAAAACAAACAAGCATAGATCTTCAGTCAGGTGAGTCACACAGGTGTGGGAGGAGCTTCAGATATGGACATTTATATGATAAATGAACCGTTTGTTTGACCACGATGAAGAACAGGAAACATGTTTACAGACTGCTCGTCATCACTCACAGCTGCAGAGCGTAAAGAAGAGCTGATCGTCTTACCTGTCTGAAGCCTCACACAGGTGAACACAGCGGAGCAGGTAAACCACCACACAGGCGAGAACACCTGAGCAGTAAAAACACCTCACACAGGTGACCACACCTGAGCAATATAAACACCTCACACAGGTGACCACACCTGAGCAGGTAAAGACACCTCACACAGGTGACCACACCTGAGCAGGTAAAAACACCTCACTGAGCACTGTTAGACACGTCCCTCACCTCCATGTTACCTGTCCATTAAACCTAACCAGCTCACCTTGTATCTGTCCTATTGGTTGATATACTGTACACAGGTGGAGTTATTTGATTGGTTGTCCCTTCCTTACAGATTTTTTATTTAAACCTTCCTTTCAGTTTTGTACCTCCCCATTTAAATGTTTGTAAATCTGTTTTTTGATCACCTTGATGAACGCCACGAGCCGAAACGCATCGGTCTAAGATGGTTTTACTGAAAACTTTTTGAGATCATTCAAGTTTAATTCTGTTTAAATTGTATCGAGACGCTTTGATATTCAAGACATAAAATATTTTATTAAGAAAAAACACAAGGTGCAGACACGGATCATTTTACAAGCAGCCGCTGGCTTGGATTTGGAAAAGACGGCTCATTTGACTGAGGTAAAAAAAAAAAAAGAGCTGGTGGTCTTACCTGTTTGAAGCTTCACACAGGTGAGCACACCTGAGTGAACAACATCCAAACTCCAAACTGAGGCTGACAGAGCAGGGAGTTAAATGTTTTATTTGTTTCTCTTGACTCTGAGCTCACCTGTTTGAACATGCAGGTCACATGACCACCTGAGAACCTCACCTGCTTCTCTTCTTCTTTTGATTTAATGGCAGGTTACAACACAAATTTAAAGAGGTGCATAGTGCCACCTCCTGTACCGGAGTAGCTTGAGCTACATGACCCTACTTTATATTAAATCAATCAATCAATCTTTATTTATATAGCGTCAATTCATAACAGGTGTTATCTCAAGACACTTTACAAAAGCAGGTAAAGGACCTTACTGTTTGTCTGTTAACATTAACAAAAGAGCAGGTAACAAGACCATGCTCATTGTTATGTTTACAAAAAGCAGGTAAAGGACCTTACTGATGGCTATATTACAAGAGCCCAGCTTAATCCGTCATAGCGTGGCAAGAAAAAACTTCCTTTTAACAGGCAGAAATCTTCAGCAGACCCGGCTCATGACGGAACAGCCATCTGCTAAACTGTGCTGGGCTTGAAAATGGGATGGGGGAGATGGGACAAGATGCAGAAAGAAGAATAGGTTGGGGGGGGGTCTGGGCAGGCCATCCTCAGGGGGAGGGGGGGGGTTGTTTGGGCAGGCCATCCTCACCAACAGTCCCAAGGAACCTAAGAGAGCTCAAGGAACCTAAGAGAGCTCAAAAGGAGAGGTTAGAATACAAAGATAGTGACAAGCTACTGCTTGTCACTATAGACATATCTTATTACTATAAGATAAGAAAGCTGGGAGAGAAAGATAAGAGATCCTGGTGCCAGTTCCCCCGGTAGTCTAGGCCTATAGCAGCATAACTATGAGCTGGTCCTAAGCCAGCCCTAACTATAAGATTTATCAAAAAGAAAAGTTTTAAGTCTATTCTTAAAAGTACCTAGTGTGTCTGCCTCCCGGACCCCGACTGGTAGACGATTCCAAAGGAGCCTGATAACTAAAGGCTCTACCTCCCATAGTACTTTTAGAGACTATAGGCACCACAAGCAGGCCTGCATTCTGGGAACGTAATGTTCTTGATGGATAGTACGGTACAATTAACTCTTTAAGATACGATGGTGCCTGACCGTTTAGAGCTTTGTAGGTGAGCAGAAGGATTTTAAATTCTATTCTAGATTTTATAGGGAGCCAATGGAGAGAAGCCAATACAGGAGTCATGTGGTCCCTTTTCCTAGTTCTAGTCAGAACACGAGCTGCAGCATTTTGGACGAGTTGAAGGGTCTTTAGAGATTTGCCATAGCACCCTGCTAAAATAGAATTACAGTAATCCAACCTGGAGGTAACAAATGCATGAACTAATTTTTCAGCATCATTTTGTGACAGGATCTGTCTGATCTTAGAGATATTACCAAGGTGAAAATAAGCTGTCCTTGAAATGTGTTTAATGTAGGAATCAAAGGACATATCCTGATCAAACAGAACTCCTAGGTTCCTAACAGTGGTACTAGAGGCTACGCTAATACTACTAAGGGCCGTCATATCGGCAGAGAAAGTCTCTCTAAGGTTCTTAGGTCCAATCACTATAACTTCAGTCTTGTCTGAGTTGAGCAGTAAGAAGTTTCTGGTCATCCAGGTCCTGATGTCCTTGAGGCAGGCTTCTAGTTTACGAAGCTGGTTGGTGTCTTCTGGCTTCATTGCTATGTAGAGCTGAGTATCGTCTGCATAGCAATGAAAGTTCATGAAGTGTTTACTCATAATACTACCTAGAGGAAGCATATATAATGTAAATAGAATCGGACCAAGCACTGATCCTTGAGGCACTCCATGGCTAACTTTGGTGTACATAGAGGACTCATCATGAACAAACTGAGATCTGTCTGATAAATAGGATCTAAACCAACTTAAAGCAGTCCCTGTAACTCCAAGCAATTGTTCTAGTCTCTGTAACAGAATCTGATGGTCAATTGTGTCAAAAGCAGCACTAAGATCTAACAGGACAAGCACAGATAGAAGTCCCCTGTCTGAGGCTAACAGAAGATCATTTGTTACTCTAACTAGTCTCAGTGCTATGGTAAGCTCTAAATCCAGACTGAAACTCCTCAAACAGGCTGTTGTTGTGGAGAAAATCAGACAACTGATTAGCTGCCACTTTCTCTAAGATCTTGGAGACAAAAGGAAGGTTAGATATGGGTCTATAGTTAGCTAGAGTTCCTGAATCAAGAGTAGGCTTTTTAAGGAGCGGTTTAATTACAGCTACTTTAAATGACTGGGGTACATAACCTGCCGCTAAAGATATATTGATCATATCTAGTATGGAGCTGCTAACTAGGGGAAAGACTTCCTTAAACAGCTTGGTTGGGATTGGATCTAAAAGACAAGTTGACGGTTTAGACGCAGAAATAATCGAATTTAGTTCTGCGAGGTTAATTGGAAAAAAACAGTCGAGGTTAGTATCAGAATTTGGAACCATTTCTGCTGCATCCAAAATATAGGAGGAATCTGCACTAAGTAAAGGTAGTAAGTTGCTAATTTTGTCTCTAATGTTTAGAATTTTATCATTAAAAAAGCTGATGAAATCATTACTGCTAAGGGCTAAAGGAATAGATGGCTCAAATGAACTATGACTCTCTGTCAGCCTGGCTACAGTGCTGAAGAGGTATCTAGGGTTGTTTTTATTTTCTTCAATAAGAGACGAGTAATAGGCAGTGCGGGCCTGCCGTAGAGCTTTCATATATCTATTATGACTATCTGGACAAATTAAACGAGATTCTATCGTTTTGGTGGAGCGCCAAATTCTTTCACATTTACGTGACGTTAGTTTTAGAGTACGGGTTTCTAAGTTGTACCATGGAGCTGATCTCTGTCGTTTGATTGGCTTCTGTTTTAGGGGGGGGCGATTGAATCCAGAGTAACTCTCAGTGAATCCACCGCACTATCTACAAACTGATCTAGCTGAGAGGGACTAAAGTGATTATAGGAGTTTTCAACTAGGTTAGGGGATGGAACAGAAACAAAGGCAGCTGAAATAGCTTCCTTAAATTTAGCTACAGCATTATCATTTAAATTTCTAGAGAGCACTTTTTTATTAAGAGGAGTTAAGGTTGGTAAAAAGAAATCAAACACAATCAACACAACTACACGTGTCCCACTCAACACCCTAACTGTCTCTGCTGCAGTCAGCGTGTCCACCTGTAACCCAAACAGACCCGCCCACATTTACGACCTCTCAAATCAAATAACCCGACACACACACCAAAATGTTTGAAACCTCTCAATAAAGGTGATAAATTAGAGAGTTGCTTCAAATGTCCGTGTCATGTGATGATCAGCTTCAGTTCAATAGAAACATGTTATGAGGCTTTCAGGTTCATTAAGTGACCACGTAGAGACGATGTACACATGTTCAACACTAACCTGTTTACAGTCTACCTGATGACATCACAGGAGGACGACAGAAGGCCACGCCTCCAACACGTTTAGAAACAATAAATCCATGAAGAAGAACGTCATGGGAGCTCATACGGGTGTTCTCCTGAGGGCTCTCTGCCTCACCTGGACTCTTTGTGAACCCTGAAACTGCATCTAGCTCCTTCAAAGACCAGGTCATGGCTCACTCTTTGACCCCAAGAGGTCACTTCAAGGTCACTTCCTGAATCCTTGTTTAGTTAAGAAAAAGGTCCAATCAAACCTTGAATCCAGTTTGAAGTGTAAACAGAGATTTTATTTGCAGGTTATAAAGGTGAACAGTGACATTAGAATAGTGAGCGTGCAGTTAAAACACATTTTCAATCCAGAGCGTGACGCTGCTGCATAAAGAGTTTGGAGCTGAAGCTGATCTCCGCCTCGTGTCCTCGTTGGCTCTTTAAGTAAACAATCAGAGTCACATAAAAGCTCATCACACTTTGAAATACATGTTCAACAAGACGACTATATGAAGGCTATCAACCCGTTTCACTGACAGATTACAGATGTTACAGGGGCTCCAGCTCTGCTGTCACTCAGCGTTTCACCTTTTCTCGAACACACTGGAAGTCTCACACTGATTTGATGTTCCAGAGTCGACGCCCTCTGATGGAGAACGCCGCCGCTCCACGTGTAGATCTACGCTGTTGGATGTTCCAGTTTCCATCCAGCGAGCTTCTTCTTACCCTGTTTGTGTCTTTGAACACATCTATCTACATATGTACATATCGCCCGGCCCCACAGTGACGCCACGTGTGAACAGTCAGAGAGGCTGAGCGCCGTATGACGTCACATGACATCACAGTCGTTCATCAGACAAACCAACATGAAGAGACAGAGTTCATTGATCAGACGCTCGGATCCAAAGAGACGAACATCAGAGAGGAAGAAGACGAGTGAGGAGACAGGAAGTGAAGACGAAGCTTCAAGTCAAAACTTGATCACAATAAAAGATCTCAATGAATCAATAAGCTCACAGTTGAATAAAGAGAATAATAAAACACAGTGAAGTAAAGTTACAGGATCATGAGCACAGCTTTTAGATTCCATTATTTTGCATTCAAAAATAAAGATGGTGAGGCTTTTATTTTGAAAAGTTTGTCCGATCTCTGATTTCTTTTTTTAATCTGAATTATAACTCTTCTCATCTTGTTTCCTCTTCTCTTCTGTGATCTGGTTTTTCAGTTCCTCCCTCATCTGTTGAAAAGCTTCCACCACCCTCTGACTCTGATCAGCTGATTGGATGATGGAGTCTGTCAGTTTTTTATCTTCTTCAGGTGTTGCAGTAACTCTGAAGATCATCACAATGAACCTGTGCAGATCATCCATCACCTGGGTCAGAACTGCAACTACAGTCAAAGTGGTGTCATTCAGTTTTCTCAGTTCAGACATTTTATTAAGAATCCTCTTAAACTCCTCCGTCTCAGTCTGAGCTGCTGCTGATTTTTCTTCAAACTCTTTGAACAAAGTTTGTATTCTCTGCAGTTCTTCCTTCAGTGGTTCAACGAGCTCCATGAATTCTTTTCCCAACTTTTCAGCTTTTTCTGCACTTCCATCCTCTTTCATGGTTTTTGACACGTTCGTAGCAGCAACAGTGACAGTTCCTGCTGCTGCTGTTATTCCTCCTGCTGCTGCTGCTGCTGCTGCTAAGCTCAACCCCCCGGTGAATGGAGCGGCAAGAAGTGCGAGTCCCAATCCAACTCCTGTAGTAACAGCTCCTGTCGTTCTAGCTATATCTGTGACTCTCTGCATCTTTTTAACTCCAGCAGTGATCTCCTCTAACTCTTCTACAATCTGTCTCATCCTGTTTTCTCTGCTGTTGAACTCTTCGATGTACGAAGTTCCATGATTAGTTAAACTGTCAAGGACGAGAGACAGATCAGGAGGAAGCTCTTTACTCAGTCTCCGTCTCCTTTCTGTTGTTGGCTCCATGTTCTTGAAGTTTCCTGTCACAGTCGGAGGCTGAGTCTGGTTCTGATTGGATCAGGCTCCTCCTCTCTCTGTGGAGACACAAACACTCAGGTGATCACATGACTCTCAGGCAGCTGTTAGAAACATCTGGATGTTGACAACAGCTGTTTCTGAAACTGCACACTGCTACTGTCCAGCGTAGTATGAGCTCTGTTCTTCACACTACGTCTGCAGGAACGCCCCTTGTTGTAGGAGGAAGTCAAACTCAGGAACTGGACAGTAAGGGGCCCCTGAAGGCTGACACACTTCAAACCGCAGCAGTAGCTCAAAACGGGCCCATGTAGCATGACAGGAGGAAACCTCCTTAACTGGGCCCCTCTGACAGCACTCCCTGTCATGTATTATTCCTGTCATGTTCTCTGGTGTGCAGACTGAGCTTCATGTTCTGATGTTTGACCACGTTCTCTCCAGGAGGTCATCGTGCTCACACACAGTCCTGATGTAGTGTGACTGTGACCCCGCCCTCATAGGTCACTGTGATCATCGTAACGTTCATAGTCAGTGGTGACTGGTCATTAGGGGCAGGTGTGACACAGCCCCACCTATTAGCATCACAAAGAACTGTGCTAACATAATGTCATAATTAGCTATGATAAGCATGTTCGTCATTTGCATCAGATTATTTCCATTTTATTTCATTTTTAAAAATAAAGTTTGAATACTCCGGTTTGTGTCTGCAGTTGATCTGCGCTGGCTGCTCCTCCGGCACAGTGTAATGTGTATTACACGGGGGAAAGTGCTAATACGCATGCGCAGAGTGTTTGTCTATGTAATGTAAATAAGATTAGAAATATGACAAGTGGGGCTCACAGCTCGTAGCCCCACTGACACGTCATGCGTTCTTCTAGATTTGATTGGCTGATCATTCAGAAGGGACCGGCTGATTGGCTGTCTGTCTGTGATTGCATCGATGAATTAGGATTTCAAAGGTAGCGAAGTTGTGAAGATAAATAAAGTGGATTTGTTATTGGAGCACAGTTTTGAAACCGTGAATCATCAGGAGAAGTTGGAGGTAAAGTGTATTGGAGCGTCCCAACCGATGGATTTTGTCATCACCCAAACTGCCGGTAAAACAAATTGTGGATTTAATGTGGATTGGTTCTCAAAGGAAAAGTGGCTAACAGTTAGCACAGAGAAGAAGGCGCTCTTCTGTTTTCCGTACTTGCTATTCGGTGAGGATGGAGTTCAAAGATTTGAAACATCTTTCTGGAAGGATCTCAAAACATGAGAGCAGCGGGAGTCAGCTGGACTATGTGGTGAAACTGGGATTACTGGGAACAGTAAATGTGGCAGCTCATATTGACAGCATTGACAGGCGTTACAGGCGATCCATTGAGCAGCATAACGACAGGTGGAGGAGAACAGGTACGTGCTCAGTTGGATAATCATTTATTAACTTTCTGGAAAGTGCAAAGCTGCATTGCGGGGCCATGATGAGTTGGCGGACAGGCATCTTCCAATTGTTTTTTGAGACCATGAGTGAGGGTGATTAGAGGCTACAGAGGCAGCATGATGCTCAGCCCGTCTTTAAAGGGACATCCAGCACCATTCAAAACAAACTGTTACACTGCATGTATGAAGTGTACAGAGAGGAGACAGTCAAACAAAGGGGCGAGACATCCTTTGTCGCTGTACAGACTGACGAGACAACCAGTGATTTAGGCAGAAATGGGAAAACAGGGTGCAAAAAAAAAATACAGGGGGTGCAAATTTTTTTCAGTGTCACTCACGAAGGCGCGGCACGGCGGAGCAGAGGTTATGTGCTCCCTAACACACTGGTTTTGAATAAAACTGAATAAGTCTCTAAATGGTGCATTCTGTTCAATAAGATGCATTGTTACACATTTTAGTTTCACTTTCTTTTTTCATAATGTTGATTTACTGTACAGCCCCTGCCCTGACACACCCCTTCATCATTTGACTCACTTGGTTCATGTTGTCTAACCCCTTTGTTGGCCCACTACTTCTCTCTGCGCTTTCTTTAAAAAACAAACAACAAACAAATAAATTCATAATATTACATGTGTCATCCAGTAATAATAGATCCTTAGACCTTGATAAGTCAATCATCTGTCAGCATATTCGAATGTGGCGCTGACCCGAAAAGGTGGAGCTAAACCCTGCAGTCCGTTGATTGGTTGAAAAAATCGTCACTTCTTTTTCTCCTTTGTTGAATTCATTAGTTAGCGGTTAGCTGCTAGCGGTTAGCTGCTATCATATGACGCTATTTACATAGCGGCTATCGTCATCCGGCTGACACGCCGTCTACCAAATAGGGCACGGGTGGCTGTAGAAACGTAAACGGGATCAGGTTTAAGCTTTTCAGTACCGGTATTCAGCAAACATATTCTTTGCCAGAATTAGAATGTAGCCTTATCAGATATTTAGTGCACCCGTGTAGTAAGCACGTCTAATAAATGTAGATATTTGCACGGCCTAGGTCAAGCCGTGCAATAATTTCAAGGCCGTGTTTTTTTTAAATAGGCCGTGCAAAAAGCGGTTTCGCGGCAGGCTACCTAAATCTATGGAGACAACTGATGAGTGTTTGTGTCAGAGAGTGTGTATGAGGATTTGTGTGTGTGAGGGAGGGTGTGCATGTTGGAGAGAGTGTTTGTGTGTATGTAAGATTTGACAAGCCACTCTGCATAATATTTTTTAAACCATAAATGACCCTTGACCTGTGTAAAATTAAAAAAAGGGCATCAATCCAGAGAGTTCTGTCAATTTCCTTGTTTATCATATCATAAAGGGGTTGTGCCCCACTAATTTTTCACACACAGAAACACCACTGTTCATAGTTGACCTCTGACTTTAAGATTGTTCTTCTCATTGATCATAGTAGCGGTCACTCACCTGATCTACGTCACTTTCCGGTCACCCTTAGTTTAAATGTTTGTGCAGGATGGTCCCGTGTCTGCAGGAGGTCAGCACCACTGATGCACTTGTTTTTCACTTCTCATCAGTTTCGGTTTCTTGTGCTGCATTCAGGTGCTGCTCGGTGCTTCTAGTTTCTTTGACTTGTGTTGAGTTGAGAAGGTGTGAATGTTGTCAGAACAAACAAACAGCGTGATGTGTGAATGTGTCTGTTAGGAGTTACACTGATGTGGAACACGTGAATGAATCCAAACCAGCAGAAGTCAGAGGAGGACAGAGATGTTGTAGTTGGGAGCGTGACAGCAGAGAGGGCACTTATTGTGTATGAAGTGTTGGAAGCAGAGAAGGTGTGTCCTTCCCTTCATTGGATGATTTGAGCACGTGGTGTGATGAAGTCAATGAAGTGTGTGAGGAGAAAGCAGGAACATGATTCACTGAGTGTTGCTGCTCACATCCATAAATCCTCTGCAGCCAGGACTCAAGCACAGTGTGTGTTTCCTCAGAGCTGGCTTCTTCTCCAGCTCTCACAGCTTTGGTTTGAAGCACAGCTGAACATCTCTCCTCTTCTTTCACTGCAGTTTCAACAACAAACCAGAGCCGTTCACTTTGACACGTTCAAGTCCAGAACATGTACAACAAGTCTCCTTTTCTTTCTGTTTGTTACTTTACATTTACATTCATCCCTGAGAGGCGACAATCAGACGTGCCAAATAACAAACACTGTCTTCAACAACATTTTTAATGTGTCACTTTGAAACCATACAACCATGCAGTGTAGTGAAGCAGGAATGTGCACGGCCAATCAAATCCCAAACAGTCCATGAACCAGCCAACAACACGTCTCTATTGCACTTGATGTTATTGACCACTAGATGTCCTACTCGAGCTCTGTGTCGTTGAAGCTTCGAGTAATGAACCATTTGTTGACTCAAGTGTTGAAGCCAGGAGCGCCGTAGTGGGAGGGGGGGGAGTGACTACCCAGGGTCCATGTGGGGAGGGGGGCCCTTAATGGGCCTGAAGCAATAATGTATTTTTAATCAAACTTTATTGTTTATCATTTATGTCAGTATATTTTTAATTCAGTAATCTCTACAATAAGATCACATTTAGACATTAAAAGCCTTTAGAACATGAACTATAGCAAGTTAAGAAGTCAAACAATGCTGCAAGAAATGGTTCAAATGTTTTAAAGGTAAATATATTAGTAAGTTTAAATTATTTTTGAACAATGTGAAAATATAGTTTATTTATCTCCCATTTTCAGGGTGTGAAACAAAAAGTTTAAAGTTTGAATGGGTCATTTGTGTGATGGAGGTGTGGATATAGAAATTCTCTGTGGTTAGTTTTTGCTGTGGTAGGGGCCCAATGTTAAATCTTGTCCTGGGGCCCGGCGTTCCTGGTCGAAGCTTCAACAAAGCCTCGATCAACCGTCACTGCTCTAAAGCTTGTGTTACCCACAAACCCATCCAAAGTGCCCACTGACTATTAGAGGTTAAGGTTTAGCTCCGAGGGTCACGGGGCGTCGAGAAGAAACTGAGTAAAAAAGTTTGAAAGATTTTGTGAAATTTATTGAAAATTCAAAAAGAAAATCTGACCAAGTCATTTAAAACTCCAAAACAAATCAGTAAAGTAAGAAATATGAAATAAAAGTTAAAATACCAAAAATATCAAACCCAATGAATGAACACCTAGATGTTTTCAAAGGATAATGGTCTATGTCAGGGGTGCTCACACTTTTTTGGCCTGGGAGCTACTTATAAAATGACCAAGTCAAAATGATCTACCTGATGTACACATGCAAAACATACATTTATTCAGAATTTAGCTCTGTACCTGTATATTAAGTGTTTGGTATAGGTTATGGTGAGCGAGAGAGAGAGAGAGAGAATGACTCTGGCATTTGTATGTAACTGGGTCCTGGTCTTCATGTCTCTCTCCTGTCTCATCCTCTCTTGAATTTTTAAAACCAAAAGTCCAAGTATACTACTGAGTCATGATTACTGATTACTTTAACTGTAATGTCATGTTTAGTCACATTATTACATATCCTTTCAAATAATATTATTGATAATTTATACTGTGACTGAACATGGCCTTGAAATATTCTGATTCATTGCATGTCCTTTCGTTTTCCAGCCTAACCTACATTTACATCTCTATTTTTTATCTGTTTCATCTGTCGGCTCCTTCACTATGTTTCTCTGAGCTTATTACAGTTCTCACCTTTCCTCCTCTTTGCCTGATGACCCTCTGCCTTTCTTGCTGCAACAAATGATAATTTGATTGATGCAGCCTTTTAACACTAGGTTACGTATTTCAATATTCATTTAGCAAATACAGTCGCATCGCGACCGTCTTTACTTTCGGTTTCAATGAAACGAATCTTAAGGGGAAAATACAGAGCCGCGGAGCGCTGAGCCGTTTTTTTTTTTCGTTTTTTTTTCATTGTGAGGACGGACGATAGGCTGACGTCTACTTTATAATGCTTTGCAATCTACCCACACTGCCTTCACGATCGACGTATTGAGCACCCCTGGTTTATGTAAAAGCAATCAAAAGCAGTTATGATTATATGATATAATGATTACATGATTTCAAACCACCTCCGTACGTGGTTTGAATCAGATTATGAAAAATCTGATCTCATCTGGCTTTTTGTGTTCAGACAGGCAAAAAAAATAAATTCAAATGACATACAATCTGGATGTGCTAAACATCAGATTTGGAGGTGCAATGTGAACAAGGCTTTAAAGACACTCAAACATTTACAGACGAGAAGAGGTCAATGTCCCACCCATAAAGTTTGATTGACAGGTGAAAACGATCAGATCTCAGTAACGAGCAGGAATAAAAAAATACTAGGTAAAGATTTTAAACATAGCAAGTTAAACATCCGTCTCATTAATGACTTCTGTCTGTTTCAGTTTACACAACTCAGCAGAGGATCAATGACCACAAATATAAAGTCCAGATATTTATGTTTAAACTAAAACACAAAAACTAACTTACTATGAAACAACTCCAAACTGCAGAAAACACAAAGAGTTCAAACACAGAGCACGAGGAATAACATGGACGACTGACATGGACTTACTTTGAACACATCCAACAATGATGTGACAACACGAGGGAAGGAACACTGAGACTAAATCAAACACAGGTGAGACTAGTTACACAGGTGAAGACAATCAGGACAATCAGACAGGAGGGAAACACACAGAGGCAGGAACACATATCAGACTAGAAACACAAGAACTACAACATGAATCAAGGAAGACAAATGACACAGAAGTGAAGAATGTAACAAGAACACAGACAACATAGAAGGACACAGGAAACACTAAAGACCAATCTAGGAAAAACACAAGGAAAACACCAAGATCAGAAATGACTCCATAAAACAGGAAACACTTCAAACTAGGAAACATGAACACACAGGGAAACAAGTTAGACGAGGGAACATGAGAACTAAAACAAGATACAGAAATCTAAACTGTGAAATATAAAACAGATCAAATCATGACTCATGTGGTGAACGCAGGCCAAAGTTCCAGTCCCTTGGAAGAGATCTGCGTTTCAGTTTACACAACTCGGCAGAGTCTCCATAATAAACCCAGAGTCCAGCAAGTAGAGGCTGAGTGAATGTGGTCTGGACTCTGTGGAGGAGAGTCATAGTTTCAGAGATGCTGTAGAAGGACAGAATACCTGCTCTGTGATCCAGGTACACTCCTACTCTGGAGGACTGAGGACCTGAGAGAGGAGTGCTGACTTTGCTGTGATGAAAGTTATAGCTGTTGTTGTCACAATCTAACCTCCAAGATTTGTCATTAAATCCAAACAAACATTCAAGTGAGTCTCCTGCTCTGCTGATATTCTTGTATGTGACTGCTACAGAAACTGTTCCTGTCCACTCCACCTCCCAGTAACAACGTCCAGTCAGACTCTTTTTACTCAGGACCTGATACCATCCAGTGAATCTGTCTGGGTGACTAGGATAAGACTGATGTACACTCACATGTGTTACTTTTCTGTTCTGATCAGATAATAACAGCTGTCTGTGTGCTGTGTTTGGATCCAGTGTGATGTCACATGAATATTGTAAGAACTCAGCTCTGGTCATGTTTTCTGGTTGTGACAGTAAAACATCCACTTCAGTCAGTGTCTGTGAGACGTTTGTCCATTTGTCTGTCAGGACGTCCTGTAGTTTATCTCTGACTTCTGACACAGCTGCTGTCACGTCCTCAAAGTACCTCAGAGGAAGGATCTTGATGCTGGATGAGTGTGTAGATTCACTGAGTGCTGACACTGAGGGGTAGTCCTGTAGAAACTGGATGTGGTCCTGTGTGTGTGACAGCTTCTCCATCTCAGCGTCTTTCCTCTTCAGCTCAGTGATCTCCTGCTCCAGCTTCTCCTGACGCTCTCTGACTCGACTCACTTCAGTTTGCTGCTGGGATCTGACCTGCTGCTTCACATCAGAGAGTTTCTTCTCCACGAGACGGATCAGCTCAGTGAGGATCTTCTCAGTGTCCTCCACTGTTTTATCAGCAGAGCCACTGAAAGCCTCCACCTCCTGTTGGAGCAGCTTCACATCTTTCTCTCCGTCCTGGATTCTCTGCTGGGTGTTTTGTCGACTCACCTCGAGCTCTCTCTGCTTCTCGCTCCTTTCTGCTGCAGCTGAGACTGTGTCATGACCTTTGTGTTGGTCCATTAAACACAGGTGACAGATAGACTGCTGATCAGTACGACAGAACATCTTCATCACCTCATCATGACGAGAGCACATGTTCTGTGCCATTTCTCTTCTCAGTAACGACAACTGTGAGGTGTAATTCTCTATGACTTAAAAACAAGTTTGACCTCTGATCTACACAGCACGTGTTTGTTTATTGAGCTTCAGTTCTTGTTGGTTTTACTCATCCATAAACTAGATCTGAAGGGGAGGGAGTGGAGCTGGCTCTGTGTGAGAGCAGGAAGAAGAGGGAGGGCTGATCAAGCCCCTGATTGGTTCCAGGAAGAGGAGCAGTTTGAGAGAGAGAGACTTGTTTACAACAGAGAAAATGTGTCTTTTAAAAACACTTCTCACTTCAGATTGTAGAAGATGAACTCTTGTTTGAATCGGAGGGTTTGGAGAAGGTTTTCTTGTTTTTGAAATGAGCTCTCCTGCAGTCCTTCAAGTTCAGTCTGCTTCAATGAGTCTGACTCTGGCTCTGATTGGATCCGGCTCTTCCTCTCTCTGTGGAGAGACAAACACTCAGGTGATCACATGACTGTCAGGAAGCTGTTAGAGACATCTGGATTTTGTCAACAGCTGTTTCTGAAACTGCACACTGCTACTGTCCAACGTAGTATGAGCTATGTTCTTCACACTGTCTGCAGGAACGCTAATTGTTGTAGGACTTCTTATCTACATGATTATTGTCTCATATGTTTGGTTATGGCTTTGCATTGTTGGAACCAGTACAGATTCTCAACTGAATCACTAAGACACCTGGGTATTTATGTCAGACTGAGGATCTCACCTGATTGGTCCAACTATACTACATACTGCACTTTGGACCAATCAGGACAAACTACGGGTGTTGGAGGTTTGAGAACAGCCTTGCCTGGCAAGCTGCTGCCGTCCCTCCTCCACTGTTTTTGCGGTTTTTGTGACATTTTGCTAATATATTTATTTTGCCTGTATAGAGGATGAACTTTGGACTTTAAAGCCATCTGTTAGATTTGGCTTACTTGATCTAACACTCCGTCACACTGAAACACTAGTTAAACAGTCATTACATGTCTTCTGTTACTGCCTTGTCAATGGTTAGCACCTGGACTAGTTTCACCAGTGCAAGGATCACCTGCACGGGATTCTTGGGACTCCCCTCAGTACTCTGTGGCTGGATAGCCTGCTCTGAAATGCCCCACAAAGCCTGCCCTTGCCGACTGGTCCACTGCCACCCTGCCAGCTCTGCTGGACGCTTGCCTGCGTCCAGGGACTGCTGTCAAACGCGGAAGAAACTTATTTTACTGGTCGGCTAGCTTGCTGCTAATCCCCACTGATGTCTCCAGTGAAACTACAACCTACACACTGCCTCCATCGTGCTGGTTCTTTGGCTCCATCACCTGGATTATCTACCACTGGACTATGACGCTGACGATCTCACATCATTTGGATTTTTAACCTGTTCTTCTGGATTGCACTGTGTGTCAAGTACTACACTGTCACTCTGTTACACGGTAAGGGAGATGTAATGTCTATGGACCTTCTCCAGGACCCCTCCACCACAGATTGCACAGCACCACTACATTCTCAAACGACATCCAAAGAGGCTCTGGACGGAACTTTTAGTTCAGTCAACACAACAGCAACACAAACATCCACTCCTTTTGGTCCACTGAGGCCCCCACCCCACGATCACCCGCACCATCATCCTGGACCGCCTGGCTGGCATTGGGATCACTAGTGCAACAATTTGTGCAAATAAGGGTCCACGAGTCTTGGTTTTCGGGTGTTTTACTGGTTGTCCCCCAGGGGTCCCCCCCACCACGGACACAATCCCCTGTCATCATGGGATCCACTTTCACTGCTATGCCGATGACACACAGGTCTACATCTCCTCCAAACCCACTGCCGCCACCCCTCCCACCTCCCTAATCACTTGCATGGACGACATCCGGAACTGGATGAGCAGGAACTTCCAGCTTAACAGCAACAAAAACGAGGCTTTGCTAATCGGCTTCAAATCCACCCTCACCAAATCACAACACAAGCCAGCTCCACCCATCATCATCGACGGTTTTCCTGTACCCATCTCCCCCAAGTCAAGAGCTTGGCGTCATTCTGGACAGCACCCTCTTATTTGCACCTCACATTAGAAACATTTCCCAGACTGTCTTCTTCCACGTCCACCGCATCTCCAGACTCCGCTCATCATTGTCCCCATCCTGCACCGATAATCCTGGTTCATTCATTTGTCACTTCCCGCATTGACTACGGCAATGCCCTCCTCACTGGACTTCCCGCCAAACTCATCAACAGACTACAACTCATCCAGAACTCAGCTCCCCGGATCATCACCCACACCAATTCATCTGACCACATAACCCCTATTCTCATCTAACTTCACTGGCTCTCTGTACAATATTACATTGACAACAAAAACGTCCTCCAACCTCCTTCTTACATACAAAGCTCTTCACCATCTATCCCCCACTTACCTTGGCAAACATGAATATAACCCCTCACGCACCATTCACTCAACCTATGCCGGACTGCTAACCATCCCCATGCCATTCCTCAGTAACTTGGGTGCCCAAGCTTTCAGATGCTCTGCACCCAGACTTTGGAACTCCCTCCCCAGACACCTAAGACAGCAGTCAGACAGTCAAAGTTCAGCTGCAGTCTGAAGGTGTCATGGTGTCCGCTCAGCGGTAATGATTGATGGATTATTACCTGATCAAGTCCAAAAGTCCTCTGCTGGTGACAGAAAGTCCTAAAAGTTGTATCTTCATCAGCCAGGCTCCGCCCACTCTGCAGGTGAGCATTAATACAAACAACTTGAGTTCAGTGTTAAACAGAAGGACACATGAATCTGACTTCTCCTGATAACGACTTCAGTAAGTCATTATCTGGAAATCTTAGAGAATTAACTCATTATCGCAGGAAACCGGCGTTGCTATGGCAACAGATCAAGTAAAATCAAATAAATCAAACAAATATAGATCTTCAGTCAGGTGAGTCACACAGGTGTGGGAGGAGCTTCAGATATGGACATTTATATAATAAATTAACCGTTTCTTTGACCACGATGAAGAACAGGAAACATGTTTACAGACTGCTCGTCATCACTCACAGCTGCAGAGCGTAAAGAAGAGCTGATCGTCTTACCTGTCTGAAGCCTCACACAGGTGAACACAGCGGAGCAGGTCAACACACCTCTCACACACTCCAGAGTAAAGACGATCGGCGGACAGAATCACCTGTAAGTCCAATAATCAGACTTTGATCCGGTTTAATGTTTAAACTTGTTTATCAAAAGAACCTGGACTCCACCCCCACATCTGAAACCCTCCCAGCCCCTCCTTTGTTTTCTAAGCTGCCTCTCTGAAGAGGGGCTGACTGCCTCCCATTCACCTGGTAAAAGCCTGTCCCTCACAGAGTCACACCTGCAACTTTTAAAGCCCATGTGTTTGGCCAGGTGTGTACTGCCCCCTGGTGTTTCACTGCAAAATCACAAATCACGAGAAAATGTCTCCTAAACCTTTTCTCTCTGTCCCACCTGTATCCTTTCACATGTATCAATGCCTTTGTTTCTTCTTTACTAAAAGGTTTGTTTCAAATATCTCTGGTCTTTGAGGAACTTTCTGATATTGTTTCTGCTTTCTTTCCTTTCACAGCAACATGAGCAGGTACCAACACAATCTGGACATATCACTTAAAATCATGTGTGTCTATCACTTTCTTTCTGGTAAATAACACAGAACAGGATTTACTTGATGAAAGCTTGAAGCTCCAATGATATGACCATTTTTCCACTTTTCTTATTTCTCCCTTGATTTGACATCTCGGCCTTGATTTGACCTCTCGAATGTGCATGGCCAATCAAATCTCAAACAATCCATGAACCAACCAATAACACGTCTCCATTGCACTTGATGTTATTGACCACTAGATGTCCTACTCGAGCTTGTTGAAGCCTGAAGTAATGAACAATTTTTTGAATCACGCAATTGATAAGATCTTTTCTACAAGAACCACTGGACCGGGGGAGTCCACCTGCCTGGACGGAACGAACGCTGCTGGGTACGTGATGGATCCATGGAATACATAGAGAGTCATGTGCCTTGGAGTGCTTTCGGTGGAAGATGTTGAGGATGTGTACATATTCGGCTTCATGTTTACCGGTCTAATGCTGATTGGCCTTGGCATAGCCCTGGTGTACCGAAAAATTGGGAAGACGGCGGCACTGGCGGGTGCACCGAGATTACCAGTCATGATGATCGAGATGGGCAAAGCTGTTGGAGCACAGACTGTGGCGCTGGCAGAGCTGGGCCGAAGAATGGATGACATCTGGGGAAAGTTCACTGCGATGCAAGGCGAGAACCAGACTTGGAAAACTTTAAGGGTGACAGCCAAACCTGTGTCCCCTCGTCCCAAAGGAGTTTTGTTTGGATTAGTTCGGACCCCCAGACAAAACTTCTCCCCAAAGGATGGACAAGGACGAAGACCTGCTCCTAACGCTACCCAGCCCCCCCACTCCCCCCACATGACACCTGGTGTTTTGCCGGAGGAGCCCAGGAAAAGGACGTCTCCACTGAGTGGGACTTTGTAATCATAATGTTGTCAGCGAACTCTGAGAGACACTGAGGTTGTCTCCACAGCAACACGCAGTGTTGTCGCTGGATATCGTGACTGAGAACATTCTGATCTGAGCGAGCCTGGGGAAGCCAGGCACACACACACACAAACATGGACAGACGCACACTCATGCACATACCCTGCACACACCGTCTTCCCTCCCGCCCTTGCACTCATCGCTACTGTGTGCATGTTCGTGTCAAGGGTGATGTTTTTTCCCTGCATTTAATCTGTGCCTCCCTCTGCAGGCATAGCATGGAAGTGGTGTTTTTTATGCCCCCCCCCCCAAATCCTACCTGTAACACACCCTCCCCCCACCCACTCAGTTTTCGAGACGTGGGAGAAGAAACTAGTGTCACCTCATCATGACGAGAGCAGACGTTCTCCTGGAGCTTCTTGGAGGGCTCCACCAGCTTGTGTTTTTTAAATGGAGCTGCTTCAAAATGAGGCTGGAGGTGATTCTCACAGTAAGAGGCCAGACACTGCAGACAGGACTTACAGGCTTTCAGTTTCCTCCCGGCGCAGACATCACAGGCTACGTCTTGAGATCCAGCATAGCAGAGATCTGCAGGAGCAGCTTGGAGTCCAGTCTTCTTCAGCTTCTCCACTAAATTTGCCAACATGGTGCTTTTCACCAGGACAGGCCTTGGTGTGATGGTGTGTCTGCACTGAGGACAGCTGTACACTCTCTTCTCTTCCTCAGCATCCCAGTGTCCTTTAATGCAGTTCATGCAGTAGCTGTGTCCACAGGGAACAGTCACCGGATCCTTCAGGAGATCCAGACAGATCGAACAAGAAAGAGTTTCCTGGTCCAGCTGAAATCTTTTCTGCGCTATTTCTCCTCTCAGTTACGACTGTGTGAGATGTAATTCCTTGTAACTTAACAACAAGTTTCACCTCTGTTCTACGAAGTATGTGTCTGTGCATGTGACTGTGCAGATCGTGTTGGTTACACCCATCCATAAACTGTAGATCTGAAGGGGAGGGAACCAGGAAATACAGAGTTAGTGTGGCTGGCTGTGTGTGAGAGCAGGAAGAAGAGGGGATGGCTGATCAAGCTCTGATTGGTTCCAGGAAGAGGAGCGATGTGAGAGAGAGAGACTTGTTGACTACAGTGAACTTTTCTCTTTTAAAAACACTTCTCACTTCAGATTGTAGAAGATGAACTCTTGTTTGAATAGGAGGGTTTTGAAGAAGGCTTTCTTGTTTCTGAGATGAGCTCTCCTGCAGTCCTTCAAGTTCAAAACGCAATATACGAGTCGCGATGAGTTTCACTCATTTTGTCCGTGTGGATTGGACGATATTGTACATTTTTATATTTCTGTTTCTTGACGGGATTGAACTTAGAGTTTGTGTGTGTGAGACAGTGCACACAATATTCATTGTTGACAATGACTGGCCTGTGGTCTTATGTTAGTTTTATAACCATTTTTGGTCAATATCATGTTGGTGTGTGACATTTACAGTAAATGTGGCTGAGCAGAGGTCTGTCTGTGTGAGGCTGTACCCATTGAGCCTGTTTCCTCATTTAGTAAGTAGGCTGTTGTTATGTGGGCACATCCTGTAGCCAAATCGAACTGTCATGGTTATAACTGTTGTTACTTTTCAAAGACTGAGTTGAAGTGACCTCGAATGCCCGGTCAAGTCGATTTGTCCTGAACCACATCATTACGATCAGACCTTATCTGTCAGAACATGCTACGCAGCTCCTGGTTCAGGCTCCTGTGATATCACACATTGACCTCTTCCTACATGCACTATCAAACCACCTGCAGATGATCCAAAATGCAGCAGCACGACCGGTCTTCAACTTATCTCAAAGAGCACATGTCACTCCCCTGTTCATCTTCCTACTCTGGCTCCCGGTTACTGCTCATATCAAATATAAAATTCTGCTGCTCGCTTACAAAACAGCAACATAAACAACTCCTCCTTAGCTAATCTATATAATCCAGGTCTACACTCCTCCCGCCCTCTACGCTCTGCCAATGAAAGGGGTCTAATCCAACCTTCACAACAGCTCCCCAAGTCTCTAACTAGACTCTTCTCCTCTGTCGCCCCTCACTTCTGGAACAAACTTCCAAACTCTGTTCGACCGGCAGAGTCCCTTTGCACCTTTAAGAAAAAGATAAAGACCCAGCTTTGTATGAACACCTACAAACTTCATGATGATAATGAAGATGGTTTTGTTTGATACTGGAGATTTGAAGATGCTTTCTATGCTGTCGATGTTGTACTTTGGCCCTGGTCACTTCCTGTCAGCACCTGTGTCCGACCAGACTTAACACTGTTTGTTTGCCCTTCCTGACTTGTGTTGTACTTTCTGTCTGATGTTCGTCTCTTGGGATTCTGCGAAGTGAATTGTAGAATTGTAGCTGCCATGACGATGTGCTGTATTTCAGCTGTGCTGTCTGTGTGTGTAGCGTCGGCTGTGCTCCGCTGCTGACACACACACTGCTCTGTGGCGTGAACGTTTGTCTCTGCCGCTGATTGTCAATAAATGAAGTAAAAGTCACGATCATAATAATCTTCTAGGCCATATACTATCCCGAGGTGAGAGCTCAAATGAAGTCCCGAATAGACCAAAAGTCCCCCAAACTAAAAGGTTCAGGGTCTCCTCTTCAATTAACTAAAATGTTCCTGTGGCCCGTAGTTGTCCGTTTCCACCGCTGACTGAAGTTCTGGGAAGTTGATTCAAATCCGACTGTAATGCTTTGCAAATGGTTTCAGTGATTACCAAAGGAAATGAGACGAGTGCAGTGTTTAGTGTTTCCTTACAAGGGAAAGAAGACTCTAATCAATGTTAGAAGAATTAAAGTGGATACCTCACTCCCCTCATTTCACCAAACACCTGAGAAACACCTTTAAAGAAGAGAAATGATATCGACCCCTGCAATTAACTTGTTAAAGTTGGTATTGGGGGAAATGTATATTTGAATGATTTTGACATTTGAACTTTGGAACATCAGATTTTTCTTATTGTGAATACACAAGCTCTGTGTAGGGATCATATCAAAATGATATTTCTGAAAAAGATTTACACCAAAGTTAGAATATAATATAATCAAATATTAGTCCCTCTTTATTTTGGCCAAACAATACAAACATAAATGTAGAAACCAAGTTAATTTTTTTATCTGCATTAATGAGTTAATAAACTTTAAAATACACTTTTTTAAAACCAAACAAGTTTAAGAGATAACATCATTTCTATGGATTTTTCTATATCCATCAGAGCTCTACAAGATCATCAGCATACTTTTGGGGGCATTAACAAAGAATCCATTCTTCTACACTGTGATAACACAGCAGTGGCCATCGTGAAAAACAACAATTCCCTCTGTCCCAGAAACTATTTCACAAAGTCCTGCACTTCTCAGGCACTCCTCTGAACTCTATTCTCTCCCTCCATCCTCATCAGCCTTGGACCCTGGTCATCTCAGACTCCAACAACTGTACCGATATGCTTCAGTCTCACAATTAGCTCAGCTACTTTTAAATCTGACTCTTTTGGGGGCAATGATCAGCTCAGGCAGAACGCCGCCTGAGACAGAAGCCCCAATCAGAGTCTCACTCTGTCATGCAAGTCAGTTGATCCTTCCAGACCAGGCTACCTACAACGTCCTCCTCCATCATAATCATTACCTCAGCATATATTTATCTGTCTCATCATTCAAACCATCTACCATTCAATATGCTATCTTAAACCTCGATGGTTGTGGCGTGGTCCTTGCTAGTAAAAAACATGTTAAAAGTTCACGTTATGACAAGTGTGTGCTTTGAGTCAGGATGAGGTGAAGCTTCTCCACGTACAGGTGACCTCCCCACCACCACTGGATTATAAAACATGCTTACATGAATAATGGGATATGTTGAAGTTAAGATGATATGATATCATGGATTAAATGAGATTAATAAAAACACACAAGTGTAAAACAAATGCTTCAGAACTCTTTCTGATACTTCAACAAATGTTCCAGAGTCAACGGCCCCTGATGGAGAACGCCGCCGCTCCACGTGTAGATCTACGCTGTTGGATGTTCCAGTTTCCATCCAGTGAGTGTTGGATAAAAGTTGGCTGTTTAATCCTTTTCCTACATGTTGTTTATAGAAATCTGACTCCTTTAAATAATTCCCTTAAATCTCTCTGTGCATTCTTTTGATGGGATGAGAGGAATGACTGAAGACGTCTCTTTCAGGTTAACAGAGTATATTAACCCGATGAATCAAGAATAGAAGTTTCAGAGTCTCTGGGTTCAACACTACGCGTCCCTGACAACAGACAGATACCTGGTCAGTTCATGAAGTCTGAACCACGACTATCTTTCCCTGAACCCTTTTATACACTAGACAGAGAATATCTAACCAAATAATGCATTCAAGAATGTGCAGTTTCCTTCCTCCAATTGGGCAGCTTTCCAAATTATACGTCTCCTGATGTTTGGTTCCCCTTCTCTCGTTGGTGCATCATACTCCCGAATCCTTTGTCCAATCTGCACTTCCTACCTGTTTCTTATCATCAACTGACATCTACTCTAGTAACTAATTCCTTTTAAGCAGAAAACCATTTAAGTGATTAACAAGGCTCATTGAACCTATAAAAGTAGAGTGATTAACTGTTCAGGGCTTTAAACTAAACCGATGTTTGATTTGGTGAGTGATTCACTTTGAAAGGCCACATCAAACATGTTGGAATGTGCACTTACTTCTGCAAACCCTCTTCACACAAACAACTTTATGTACTGAAAAATCAGACAATTAGATGAACACACACAAACCTAGAAAAAACATGATAAAATAACTAGATATTAACGTAAGCAAAAATCATTCATTCTGTGGATATCAAACCTTTCCTTTGGACCGGGTGATGAAACCTTATCTGATTTATTCAACAACACTTTATTGCAGTGAACACATTGAGGATAAGCAGAAAGAGGCCTGTTATTCTATCACCAACTTCTTCTTACCCTGTTTGTGTCTTTGAACACATCTATCTACATATGTACATATCGCCCGGCCCCACAGTGACGCCACGTGTGAACAGTCAGAGAGGCTGAGCGCCGTATGACATCACATGACATCACATGACATCAGTCAGTGTGAGCAGCGTTCATCAGACAAACCAACATGAAGAGACAGAGTTCATTGATCAGACGCTTGGATCCAAAGAGACGAACATCAGAGAGGAAGAAGATGAGGGGACAGGAAGTGAAGACGAACAGCTTCAAGTCAAAACACGATCACAATCGGCCATTGTTGTTGTAGTCTACCTGCTCGCTCATGACTCTTGACTGTAGGCTGAAGTTGTTGGTCGTGTAAACTCGGCCAGACATCACCAGTTTGTCCGATCTCTGATTTCACTTTTAATCTGAATTATAACTCTTCTCATCTTGTTTCCTCTTCTCTTCTGTGATCTGTTTTTTTAGTTCCTCCGTCATCTGTTGAAAAGCTTCCACCACCTTCTGACTCTGATCAGCTGATTGGATGATGGAGTCTGTCAGTTTTTTATCTAGTTCAGGTGTCGCAGTAACTCTGAAGATTGACACAATGAGCATCAGCAGTTTTCTCATCACCTGGGTCAGAGCTACAACTGCAGACAATGTCCTTTTATTTAGTATTCTCAGTTCAGATATTTTATTAAGAATCCTCTTAAACTTCTTCGTCTCAGTCTGAGCTGCTGCTGATTTTTCCTCAAACTCTTTGAACAAAGTTTGTATTTTCTGCAGTTCTTCCTTCAGTGGTTCAACGAGCTCCATGAATTCTTTTCCCAACTTTTCAGCTTGTTTTGCACTTCCATCCTCTTTCATGGTTTTTGACATCTTCTTTAATACATTAGTACCTCCAATCCTTGCTACTGCTGCTATTCCTGCTACTGCTATTCCTCCCGCTACTATTCCTCCTACTGCTATTCCGGCTGCTGCCATTCCTCCTCCTGCTACTATTCCTCCTCCTGCTACTATTCCTCCTGCTGCTGCTGCTATTATTCCTCTTGCTGCTAAGCTCCTCCCCCCGGTGAATGGATTTGTGTCTTTCTGCATTTTTTTAACTTCAGCAGCGATCTCCTCTAACTCTTCTACAATCTCTCTCATCCTGTTTTCTCTGCTGTTGAACTCTTCGATGTACGATGTTTTATGATTAATGAGATTGTTAAAGAGAGACAGATCAGGAGGAAGCCCTATACTCCATCTCCGTCTCCTTCCTGCTGTCGGTTCGCTTGGCGTTGGCTCCATGTTCCTGAAGTTTCCTGTCACAGTCTGAGGCTGACACTGGTTCTGATTGGATCAGGCTCCTCCTCTCTCTGTGGAGGCACAAACACTCAGGTGATCACATGACTCTCAGGCAGCTGTTAGAAACATCTGGATGTTGACAACAGCTGTTTCTGAAACTGCACACTGCTGCTGTCCAACGTAGTCTGAGCTCTGTCCTCGAAGAAATGAATCAGAGGAGAGAGGGAATCAGGAAATTAGATTTTAGAAACATAAGACGTCATGTCCTCGACAGCGTCACATAAAGCAGAAACTTAATGTAGTTAAGTTAATGTGAATGTTACACACGTTTGTGACTGACAGACTCCATCTTCAAACTGTCATCCTCATCATCGTCAGACATTCAAACAGTCTGATGGATCATGAACAGAACATGAAGGAATTATTTCTGATCTTTAGATTTAAAGCCTCACACAGGTGAACACACCTGAGAGGCTGCATTCCTTCGGTGAGGACGCTCCAAGTACCTGTACCGGAAACAAGGTGCAGACACGGATCATTTTACAAGAAGCCGCTGGCTTGGATTTGGAAAAGACGGCTCATTTGACTGAGGTAAAAAAAAAAAAAGAAGAGCTGGTGGTCTTACCCTTCTGAAGCCTCACACAGGTGAGCACACCTGAGTGAACAACATCCACACTCCAAACTGAGACTGAAAGATCAGGGAGTTAAATGTTTTATTTCCGCGTGTTTCTCTCGACTCAGCTCACCTGTTTGAACCTGCAGGTCACATGACCACCTGAGAAGCTCACCTGCTTCTCTTCTTCTTTTGATTTAATGGCAGGTTACAACACAAACTTAAAGAGGTGCATAGTGCCACCTCCTGTACCGGAGTAGCTTGAGCTACATGACCCTACTTTATATTAGATCACAGCTTCCTGTGTTTTCTTGAGTCCCTCTCCTGTTGTTCCTATAAACCCTCAAAGCTCCATTTCCCACCTGTATCCTTTCTTTTTTGATCAATGCCTTCCTTTCTCCTTTACTAAAAGATCTGTTTCAAACATCTCTGATCTTGGTGGAACTTTCTGTTATTGTTTCTGATTTCTTTCCTTTCACAGCAACATGAGCAGGTACCAACACAATCTGGACAAATCACTTAAAATCATGTTTGTCTATCACTTTCTTTCTGGTAAATAACAGATCAGGATTTACTTGATGAAAGCTTGAAGCTCCAATGATTTGACCATTTTTCCTCTTTTCTTATTGCTCCCTTGATTTGACCTCTCGAATGTGCATGGCCAATCAAATCTCAAACAATCCATGAACCAACCAATAACACGTCTCCATTGCACTTGATGTTATTGACCACTAGATGTCCTACTCGAGCTTGTTGAAGCCTGAAGTAATGAACCATTTTTTGAATCACGCAATTGATAAGATCTTTTCTACAAGAACCACTGGACCGGGGTAGTCCACCTGCCTGGACGGAACGAACACTGCTGGGTACGTGATGGATCCATGGAATACAAAGAGAGTCATGTGCCTGGGAGTGCTTTCGGTGGAAGATGTTGAGGATGTGTACATATTCGGCTTCATGTTTACCGGTCTAATGCTGATTGGCCTTGGCATAGCCCTGGTGTACCGAAAAATTGGGAAGACGGCGGCACTGGCGGGAGCACCGAGATTACCAGTCATGATGATCGAGATGGGCAAAGCTGTTGGAGCACAGACTGTGGCGCTGGCAGAGCTGGGCCGAAGAATGGATGGCATCTGGGGAAAGCTCACTGCGATGCAAGGCGAGAACCAGACTTGGAAAACTTTAAGGGTGACAGCCAAACCTGTGTCCCCTCGTCCCAAAGGAGTTTTGTTTGGATTAGTTCGGACCCCCAGACAAAACTTCTCCCCCAAGGATGGACAAGGACGAAGACCTGCTCCTAACGCTAGCCAGCCCCCCCCACTCCCCCCACATGACACCTGGTGTTTTGCCGGAGGAGCCCAGGAAAAGGACGTCTCCACTGAGTGGGACTTTGTAATCATAATGTTGTCAGCGAACTCTGAGAGACACTGAGGTTGTCTCCACAGCAACACGCAGTGTTGTCGCTGGATATCGTGACTGAGAACATTCTGATCTGAGCGAGCCTGGGGAAGCCAGGCACACACACACACAAACATGGACAGACGCACATTCATGCACATACCCTGCACACACCGTCTTCCCTCCCACCCTTGCACTCATCGCTACTGTGTGCATGTTTGTGTCAAGGGTGATGTTTTTTCCCTGCATTTAATCTGTGCCTCCCTCTGCAGGCATAGCATGGAAGTGGTGTTTTTTATGCCCCCCCCCCCAAATCCTACCTGTAACACACCCTCCCCCCACCCACTCAGTTTTCGAGACGTGGGAGAAGAAACTAGTGTCACCTCATCATGACGAGAGCAGACGTTCTCCTGGAGCTTCTTGGAGGGCTCCACCAGCTTGTGTTTTTTAAATGGAGCTGCTTCAAAATGAGGCTGGAGGTGATTCAGTAAGAGGCCAGACACTGCAGACAGGACTTACAGGCTTTCAGTTTCCTCCCGGTGCAGACATCACAGGCTACGTCTTGAGATCCAGCATAGCAGAGATCTGCAGGAGCAGCTTGGAGTCCAGTCTTCTTCAGCTTCTCCACTAAAGATGCTAACACGGTGCTTTTCACCAGGACAGGCCTCGGTGTGATGGTCTGTCTGCACTGAGGACAGCTGTACACTCTCTTCTCTTCCTCAGCATCCCAGTGTCCTTTCATGCAGTTCAAGCAGTAGCTGTGTCCACAGGGAACAGTCACCGGATCCTTCAGGAGATCCAGACAGATCGAACAGGAAAGAGTTTCCTGGTCCAGCTGAAATCTTTTCTGCGCTATTTCTCTTCTCGGTTACGACTGTGTGAGATGTAATTCCTTGTAACTTAAAAACAAGTTTCACCTCTGTTCTACGAAGTATGTGTCTGTGCAGTGACTGTGCAGATCGTGTTGGTTACACCCATCCATCAACTGTAGATCTGAAGGGGAGGGAACCAGGAAATACAGAGTCAGTGTAGCTGGCTGTGTGTGAGAGCAGGAAGAAGAGGGGAGGGCTGATCAAGCTCTGATTGGTTCCAGGAAGAGGAGCGATGTGAGAGAGAGAGAGACTTGTTGACTACAGAGAACTTTTCTCTTTTAAAAACACTTCTCACTTCAGATTGTAGAAGATGAACTCTTGTTTGAATAGGAGGGTTTTGAAGAAGGCTTTCTTGTTTCTGAGATGAGCTCTCCTGCAGTCCTTCAAGTTCAATCTGCTTCAATGAGGATCATTTTAATACAGTCCTTTTAAGACTGTTTGAACATCATTTAGAGCAGGGGTGGCCAACCTGCGGCTCCCGAGACGCTTGTGGCTCTTTGCCCGGTCTCATGCGGCTCCTCAATTCAGATTTGAATTTTGTGTTTAACATTGTGCACATCAGTTATTTACATATAACTCTGTACGCGCCTCGGTCTTTCAGTACGCTGTACTTTAGATGCAGTCTGTGCGCAGAACAGGACAATCCAGACCGGAAGTCGGTCATGTAAACGCACAGAAAATCCGCTCAATTTCAAATCAAAACGCAATATACGAGTCGCGATGAGTTTCACTCATTTTGTCCGTGTGGATTGGATGATATTGTACATTTTTATATTTCTGTTTGTGGACGGGATTGAACTTAGAGTTTGTGTGTGTGAGACAGTGCACACAATATTCATTGTTGACAATGACTGGCCTGTGGTCTTATGTTAGTTTTATATCCATTTTTGGTCAATATGTTGGTGTGTGACATTTACAGTAAATGTGGCTGAGCAGAGGTCTGTCTGTGTGAGGCTGTACCCATTGAGCCTGTTTCCTCATTTAGTAAGTAGGCTACTAGCCTGTTGTTATGTGGGCACATCCTGTAGCCAAATCGAACTGTCATGGTTATAACTGTTGTTACTTTTCAAAGACTGAGTTCAAGTGACCTCGAATGCCCGGTCAAGTCGATTTGTCCTGAACCACATCATTACGATCAGACCTTATCTGTCAGAACATGCTACGCAGCTCCTGGTTCAGGCTCCTGTGATATCACACATTGACCTCTTCCTACATGCACTATCAAACCACCTGCAGATGATCCAAAATGCAGCAGCACGACCGGTCTTCAACTTATCTCAAAGAGCACATGTCACTCCCCTGTTCATCTTCCTACTCTGGCTCCCGGTTACTGCTCATATCAAATACAAAATTCTGCTGCTCGCTTTCAAAACAGCAACATAAACAACTCCTCCTTAGCTAATCTATATAATCCAGGTCTACACTCCTCCCGCCCTCTACGCTCTGCCAATGAAAGGCGTCTGATCCAACCTTCACAACAGCTCCCCAAGTCTCTAACTAGACTCTTCTCCTCTGTCGGCCCTCACTTCTGGAACAAACTTCCAAACTCTGTTCGACCTGCAGAGTCTCTTTGCACCTTTAAGAAAAAGATAAAGACCCAGCTCTGTATGAACACCTACAAACTTCATGATGATAATGAAGATGGTTTTGTTTGATACTGGAGATTTGAAGACGGTTTCTCTGCTGTCGATGTTGTACTTTGGCCCTGGTCACTTCCTGTCAGCACCTGTGTGTCTGACCAGACTTAACGCTGTTTGTTTGCACTTCCTGACGTTGTGTCCTCCTCTCTAGATCCTGACTTGTGTTGTACTTTCTGTCTGATGTTCATCTCTTTGGATTCTGCGAAGTGAATTGTAGAATTGTAGTTGCCATGACGATGTGCTGTATTTCAGCTGTGCTGTCTGTGTGTGCAGCGTCGGCTGTGCTCCGCTGCTGACATACACACTGCTCTGTGGCGTGAACGTTTGTCTCTGTCGCTGATTGTCAATAAATGAAGTAAAAGTCACTATCATAATAATCTTCTAGGCCATATACTATCCCGAGGTGAGAGCTCAAATGAAGTCCCGAATAGACCAAAAGTCCCCCAAACTAAAAGGTTCAGGGTCTCCTCTTCAAGGAACTAAAAGGTTCCTGTGGTCCGTAGTTGTCTGTTTCCACCGCTGACTGAAGTTCTGGGAAGTTGATTCAAATCCGGCTGTAATGCTTTGCAAATGGTTTCAGTGATTACCAAAGGAAATGAGACGAGTGCAGTGTTTAGTGTTTCCTTACAAGGGAAAGAAGACTCTAATCAATGTTAGAAGAATTAAAGTGGATGCCTCTCTCCCCTCATTTCACCAAACACCTGAGAAACACCTTTAAAGAAATGATATCGACCCCTGCAATTAACTTGTTAAAGTTGGTATTGGGGGAAATTTATATTTGAATGATTTTGACATTTGAACTTTGGAACATCAGATTTTTTTTATTGTGAATACACAAGCTCTGTGTAGGGATCATATCAAAATGATATTTCTGAAAAAGATTTACACCAAAGTTCGAATATAATATAATCAAAGATTAGTCCCTCTTTATTTTGGCCAAACAATACAAACATAAATGTAGAAACCAAGTTAATTTTTTTATCTGCATTAATGAGTTAATAACCTTTAAAATACACTTCTTTAAAACCAAACAAGTTTAAGAGATAAAATTATTTCTATGGATTTTTCTATATCCATCAGAGCTCTACAAGATCATCAGCATACTTTTGGGGGCATTAACAAAGACTCCATACTTCTACACTGTGATAACACAGCAGTGGCCATCGTGAAAAACAACAATTCCCTCTGTCCCAGAAACTATTTCACAAAGTCCTGCACTTCTCAGGCACTCCTCTGAACTCTATTCTCTCCCTCCATCCTCATCAGCGCACAGAAGCCAGACTAAGCTTCTCCACCAAGTCCTTGGACCCTGGTCATCTCAGACTCCAACAACTGTACCGATATGCTTCAGTCTCACAATTAGCTCAGCTACTTTTAAATCGGACTCTTTTGGGGGCAATGATCAGCTCGGGCAGAACTACGCCTGAGACAGAAGCCCCAATCAGAGTCTCACTCTGTCCTGCAAGTCAGTCCATCCTTCCAGACCAGTCTACCTCCAACGTCCTCCTCCATCATAATCATTACCTCAGCATATATTTATCTGTCTCATCATTCAAACCATCTACCATTCAATATGCTATCTTAAACCTCGATGGTTGTGGCGTGGTCCTTGCTAGTAAAAAACATGTTAAAAGTTCACGTTATGACAAGTGTGTGCTTTGAGTCAGGATGAGGTGAAGCTTCTCCACGTACAGGTGACCTCCCCACCACCACTGGATTATAAAACATGCTTACATGAATAATGGGACATGTCAAAGTTAAGATGATATATCATGGATTAAATGAGATTAATAAAAACACACAAGTGTAAAACAAATGCTTCAGAACTCTTTCTGATACTTCAACAAATGTTCCAGAGTCAACGGCCCCTGATGGAGAACGCCGCCGCTCCACGTGTAGATCTACGTTGTATGTTCCAGTTTCCATCCAGCGAGTGTTGGATAAAAGTTGGCTGTTTAATCCTTTTCCTAAATGTTGTAAATAGAAATCTGACTCCTCTAAATAATTACCTTAAATCTCTCTGTGCATTCTTTTGATGGGATGAGAGGAATGACTGGAGACGTCTCTTTCAGGTTAACAGAGTTTATTAACCTGATGAATCAAGAATAGAAGTTACAGAGTCTCTGGGTTCAACACTACGTGTCCCTGACCACAGACAGATACCTGGTCAGTTCATGGAATCTGAGCCCCGACTATCTTTCCCTGAACCCTTTTATACACTAGACAGAGAATATCTAACCAAATCATACATTCAAGAATGTGCAGTTTCCTTCCTCCAATTGGGCAGCTTTCCAAATTATGCGTCTCCTGGGGTTTGGTTCTGTTTCTCTCGTTGGTGCATCATACTCCTGAATCCTTTGTCCAATCTGCACTTCCTACCTGTTTCTTATCATCAACTGACATCTAGTTTAGTAACTAATTCCTTTTAAGCAGAAAACCATTTAAGTGATTAACTATCAAGGCTCATGAAAGTGGGTGAGTGATTAACTGTTCAGTGCTTTAAACTAAACCTTTTTGATTTGGTGAGTGATTCACAGTGAAGGGCAACATCAAACACATGTTGGAATGTGGACTTACTTCTGCAAGCCCTCTTCACACAAACAACTTTATGTACTGAAAAATCAGACAATTAGATGAACACACACAAACCTAGAAAAAACATGATAAAATAACTAGATATAAACGTAAGCAAAAATCATTCATTCTGTGGATATCAAACCTTTCCTTTGGACCGGGTGATGAAACCTTATCTGATTTATTCAACAACACTTTATTGCAGTGAACACATTGAGGATAAGCAGAAAGAGGCCTATTATTCTATCACCAACTTCTTCTTACCCTGTTTGTGTCTTTGAACACATCTATCTACATATGTACATATCGCCCGGCCCCACAGTGACGCCACGTGTGAACAGTCAGAGAGGCTGAGCGCCGTATGACATCACATGACATCACAGTCAGTGTGAGCGGCGTTCATCAGACAAACCAACATGAAGAGACAGAGTTCATTGATCAGACGCTTGGATCCAAAGAGACGAACAACAGAGAGGAAGAAGATGATGAGCGAGGAGACAGGAAGTGAAGACGAACAGCTTCAAGTCAAAACGTGATCACAATCGGCCATTGTTGTTGTAGTCCACCTGCTCGCTCATGACTCTTGACTGTAGGCTGAAGTCGTTGGTCGTGTAAACTCGGCCAGACATCACCAGTTTGTCCGATCTCTTATTTCACTTTTAGTCTGAATTATAACTCTTCTCAGCTTGTTTCCTCTTCTCTTTAATGATGTGTTTTTTTCAGTTCCTCCCTCATCTGTTGAAAAGCTTTCACCACCTTCTGACTCTGATCAGCTGATTGGATGATGGAGTCTGTCAGTTTTTTATCTAGTTCAGGTGTCGCAGTAACTCTGAAGACCATCACGATGAGCCTCAGCAGACCTCTCATGTCCTGGATCAGAACTGCAACTACAGACAAAAGGAATTCATACAGTTTTCTCAGTTCAGATATTTTATTAAGAATCCTCTTAAACTTCTCCGTCTCAGTCTGAGCTGCAGCTGATTCTTCCTCAAACTCTGGGAACAAAGTTTGTATTCTCTGCAGTTCTTCCTTCAGTGGTTCAACGAGCTCCATGAATTCTTTTCCCAACTTTTCAGCTTGTATTGCACTTCCATTCTGTATCATGGTTTTTGACACGTTCGTAGCAACAACAGTGGCACCTCCTGCTGCTGTTATGCCTCCTGCTGCCGTTATTCCTCCTGCTGCTATTATTCCTCCTGCTGCTGTTATTCCTCCTGCTACTAAGCTCAACCCCCCAGTGATTGAAGCGAAAAGAAGTCCGAGTCCCAATCCAACTCCTGCAGTAACAGCTCCAGTCATTCTTGCGATATCTGTGACTGTCAGCATAGATTCAACTCCAGCAGCGATCTTCTTTAACTCTTCGACAATCTGTCTCATCCTTTTTTCTCTGCTGTTGAACTCTTCGATGTACGATGTTTTAAAGAGGAGAAACAGATCAGGAGGAAGCCCTGTACTCCATCTCTGTTCCCTTCCTGCTGTTGGTCTACTTGGCTCTGCCCCCATGTTCCTGAAGTTTCCTGTCACAGTCGGAGGCTGAGTCTGGTTCTGATTGGATCAGGCTCCTCCTCTCTCTGTGGAGACACAAACACTCAGGTGATCACATGACTCTCAGGCAGCTGTTAGAAACATCTGGATGTTGACAACAGCTGTTTGTGAAACTGCACACTGCTACTGTCCAACGTAGTATGAGCTCTGTTCTTCACACTACGTCTGCAGGAACGCCCCTTGTTGAAGGAGGACTTCATGTGTTCATGTCTCCGCCTCCCAGAATAAAAGGACTTCTTATCTACATCATTGTCTCATATGTTTGGTTATGGCTTTGCATTGTTGGAACCAGCACAGACTGAAGATTCTCTACTGAATCACTAAGACTCCGCCCACTCTGCAGGTGAGCATTAATACAAACAACTTGAGTTTAGCGTTAAACAGAAGGACACATGAATCTGACTTCTCCTGATAACGACACTTTTTTATCGTGGGAAACCGGCGTTGCCATGGCAACAGAACAAGTTAGATCTTCAGTCAGGTGAGTCACAGGTGTGGGAGGAGCTTCAGATATGGACATTTATATGATAAATGAACCGTTTGTTTGACCACAATGAAGAACAGGAAACATGTTTACAGACTGCTCGTCATCACTCACAGCTGCAGAGCGTAAAGAAGAGCTGATCGTCTTACCTGTCTGAAGCCTCACACAGGTGAACACAGTGGAGCAGTTAAACCACCACACAGGCGAGAACACCTGAGCAATATAAACACCTCACACAGGTGACCACACCTGAGCAGGTAAAGACACCTCACACAGGTGACCACACCTGAGCAGTAAAAACACCTCACACAGGTGACCACACCTGAGCAATATAAACACCTCACACAGGTGACCACACCTGAGCAGGTAAAAACACCTCACTGAACACTGTTAGACACGTCCCTCACCTCCATGTTACCTGTCCATTAAACCTAACCAGCTCACCTTGTATCTGTCCTATTGGTTGATATACTGTACACACGTGGAGTTATTTGATTGGTTGTCCCTTCCTTACAGATTTTTTATTTAAACCTTCCTTTCAGTTTTGTACCTCCCCGTTTAAATGTTTGTAAATCTGTTTTTTGATCACCTTGATGAACGCTACGAGCCGAAACGCATCGGTCTAAGATGGTTTTACTGAAAACTTTTTGAGATCATTCAAGTTTAATTCTGTTTAAATTGTATCGAGACGCTTTGATATTCAAGACATAAAATATTTTATTAAGAAAAAACACAAGGTGCAGACACGGATCATTTTACAAGCAGCCGCTGGCTTGGATTTGGAAAAGACGGCTCATTTGACTGAGGTAAAAAAAAAAAAAGAAGAGCTGGTGGTCTTACCTGTCTGAAGCCTCACACAGGTGAGCACACCTGAGTGAACAACATCCAAACTCCAAACTGAGGCTGACAGAGCAGGAAGTGAAATGTTTTATTTGTTTCTCTTGACTCTGAGCTCACCTGTTTGAACATGCAGGTCACATGACCACCTGAGAACCTCACCTGCTTCTCTTCTTTTGATTTAATGGCAGGTTGCAACACTAACTTAAAGAGGTGCATAGTGCCACCTCCTGTACCGGAGTAGCTTGAGCTACATGTCCCTACTTTATATTAAATCACAGCTTCCTGTGTTTTCTTGAGTCCCTCTCCTGTTGTTCCTATAAACCCTCAAAGCTCCATTTCCTCCCCGCCTCTCTTATCTGTGGATTGAGCCTCATCCTCTCTTCTCTATATTTGTGCAATGTAACGTGTTCAACATTTTCTTTGACCTAACAGCCATCATGTTAGATTTAACCCTGTACTGTCTCCTGCCTTCTGTTCTTGCTCTTTACACCGTGTGCATTTAGACATCTCTGTATACTGCAGTATTTCCTTCCACTGCGTCGTGGCTATTCATCAAAAAACAAAGATGGGACTAAAAATGTTGATGTTAACAAACAGCCACTGAAGCACTGTTAATGTCACTGCAAAATAACAGTTTACTATAAAATGGCTCACACACCTGTTCTCTCTGTCCCACCTGTATCCTTTCTTTTTGATCAATGCCTTCCTTTCTCCTTTACTAAAAGATCTGTTTGAAACATCTCTGATCTTGGTGGAACTTTCTGTTGTTGCGTCTGCTTTCTTTCCTTTCTCAGCGACATGAGCAGGTACCAACACAATCTGGACATATCACTTCAAATCATGTTTGTCTATCACTTTCTTTCTGGTAAATAACAGATCAGGGTTACTTGATGAAAGCTTAAAGCTCAAATGATATGACCATTTTTCCTCTTTTCTTATTGCTCCCTCGATTTGACCTGTCGACCTCTATTTCACCTGTTGACCTCGATTTGACCTCTCGAGCTCGATTTGACCTCTCAAGCTTGATTTGGCCTCTCGACCTTGATTTGACCTCTCTAGCTGGTTTTTGACCTCTCGAGCTTGATTTGACCTCTCTAGCTGGTTTTTGACCTCTCGAGCTTGATTTGACCTCTCGACCTCGATTTGACCTCTCGAGCTTGATTTGACCTCTAGAGCTTGTTTCTAGAAGGTCAGCACTTTGTTTCTAAGGTTCCTTAACTGTTTACAGGTCTCTTTTAACCAGCACATGTTCTTCTCTCCTCACAGGTTATGTACATTATGCTATATAAGTTTTAAGTCTAATTGCTAATGCTAACTGCACAGGTTTAACATATAATTATGTTTATTCTTAGTCACATAGGGGCTGCCAAATCTTGTTTGGGGGATTATTGTATACAGAGGGGGGGGAGGGGGACAGCGGGTGTGTATTGTAACTAATGTCTTGTGTCCTGCCTGTCTGTATACTGCTACTGGATGCCTTGAATTTCCCTCGGGATCAATAAAGTATCTATCTATCTATCTATCTATCTTGATTTGACCTCTCCAGCTTGATTTAACCTCTCAAGCTGTTTTTTTACCTCTCGAGCTTGATTTGACCTGTCGACCTCGATTTGACCTGTCGACCTCGATTTGACCTGTCGACCTCGATTTGACCTCTCTCGCTGGTTTTGACCTCTCGAGCTTGATTTGACCTCTCAAGCTTGATTTGACCTCTCAAGCTGGTTTTTTACCTCTCGAGCTTGATTTGACCTGTCGACCACGATTTGACCTCTCGAGCTTGATATGACCTCTCGAGCTTGATTTGGCCTCTCGACCTTGATTTGGCCTCTCGACCTTGATTTGACCTCTCTAGCTGGTTTTTGACCTCTCGAGCTTGATTTGACCTCTCTAGCTGGTTTTTGACCTCTCGAGCTTGATTTAACCTCTCGAGCTTGATTTGACCTCTCGAGCTTGATTTGACCTGTCGACCTCGATTTGACCTCTCGAGCTTGATTTGACCTCTAGAGCTTGTTTTGACCTCTCGATCTTGATTTGACCTCTCTAGCTGGTTTTTGACCTCGAGCTTGATTTGACCTCTCCAGCTTGATTTAACCTCTCGAGCTGGTTTTTTACCTCTCGAGCTTGATTTGACCTGTCGACCTCGATTTGACCTGTCGACCACGATTTGACCTCTCGAGCTTGATTTGACCTCTCAAGCTTGATTTGACCTCTCGAGCTTGTGGGATCTCGGCCTGTAGTCCAGCAGTCTCCAAACTTTTCATCCTGTGAGCTCCAAAATCAATCTGTGACAGACTGTGGGCCCTCTCTGTCATGTCTCCAGTGTTTCTTGTATTTCTCGTTGTCTCTGTGCGTTTCTCTCCAGTCTTGATCGCCCTCATTGTCTTCACCTGTGTCGTTATCTCACCTGTGTCTGATTAGCCCTGTGTCTATTCATTCTCAGAGTTCCTGTCCTCTTGTTGTCACTTCATGTTTGGCTGTTGGTCTGTGTCAGATCTTCCCAGTGTCAGTCTTCTTTGTAATTCCTCGTGGCTCCCAGTGTTTTTTTGTGGATATTTTCAGTGGGACATTTTAGATTTCAGTTTAGTACGTTTTGTTTACCTTCATTTTTGATTAGAATAAATACTTTTTTGTTTCTGCACTTTGGCTCCAGTTCCTATATTTACTTACATTGTTGGGCTGCGTGTCTCATCTCTGACCCAGTTTGACACTCCTCAAAGGTTGTGGAATATATTCCTGCAATCAATCAATCAATCAATCTTTATTTATATAGCGTCAATTCATAACAGGCGTTATCTCGAGACACTTTACAAAAGCAGGTAAAGGACCTTACTGTTTGTCTGTTAACATTAACAAAAGAGCAGGTAACAAGACCATGCTCATTGTTATGTTTACAAAAAGCAGGTAAAGGACCTTACTGATGGCTATATTACAAGAGCCCAGCTTAATCCGTCATAGCGTGGCAAGAAAAAACTTCCTTTTAACAGGCAGAAATCTTCAGCAGACCCGGGCTCATGACGGAACAGCCATCTGCTAAACTGTGCTGGGCTTGAAAATGGGATGGGGGAGATGGGACAAGATGCAGAAAGAAGAATAGGATAGGATAGGTTGGGGGGGGGGGGTTGTTTGGGCAGGCCATCCTCACCAACAGTCCGAAGGAACCTAAGAGAGCTCAAGGAACCTAAGAGAGCTCAAAAGGAGAGGTTGGTAACTTGAATATAAAGATAGTGACAAGCAGTAATAAGATATGAAAGCTGGGAGAGAAAGAGGGAGAGAGAGATAAGAGATCCTGGTGCCAGTTCCCCCGGTAGTCTAGGCCTATAGCAGCATAACTATGAGCTGGTCCTAAGCCAGCCCTAACTATAAGATTTATCAAAAAGAAAAGTTTTCAGTCTATTCTTAAAAGTACCTAGTGTGTCTGCCTCCCAGACCCCGACTGGTAGACGATTCCAAAGGAGCGGTGCCTGATAACTAAAGGCTCTACCTCCCATAGTACTTTTAGAGACTATAGGCACCACAAGCAGGCCTGCATTCTGGGAACGTAATGTTCTTGTCGGATAGTACGGTACAATTAACTCTTAAAGATACGATGGTGCCTGACCGTTTAGAGCTTTGTAGGTGAGCAGAAGGATTTTAAATTCTATTCTAGATTTTATAGGGAGTCAATGGAGAGCAGCCAATACAGGAGTAATGTGGTTCCTTTTCCTAGTTCTAGTCAGAACACGAGCTGCAGTGTTTTGGACGAGTTGAAGGGTCTTTAGAGATTTACCATAGCACCCTGCTAAAATAGAATTACAGTAATCCAACCTGGAGGTAACAAATGCATGAACTAATTTTTCAGCATCATTTTGTGACAGGATCTGCCTGATCTTAAAGATATTACGAAGGTGAAAATAAGCTGTCCTTGAAATTTGTTTAATGTAGGAATCAAAGGACATATCCTGATCAAACAGAACTCCTAGGTTCCTAACAGTGGTACTAGAGGCTACGCTAATACTACTAAGGGCCATCATATCGGCAGAGAAAGTCTCTCTAAGGTTCTTAGGTCCAATCACTATAACTTCAGTCTTGTCTGAGTTGAGCAGTAAGAAGTTTCTGGTCATCCAGGTCCTGATGTCCTTGAGGCAGGCTTCTAGTTTACGAAGCTGGTTGGTGTCTTCTGGCTTCATTGCTATGTAGAGCTGAGTATCGTCTGCATAGCAATGAAAGTTCATGGAGTGTTTTCTCATAATACTACCTAGAGGAAGCATATATAATGTAAATAAAATCGGACCAAGCACTGATCCTTGAGGCACTCCATGGCTAACTTTGGTGTACATAGAGGACTCATCATGAACATGCACAAACTGAGATCTGTCTGATAAATAGGATCTAAACCAACTTAAAGCAGTCTCTGTAACTCCAAGCAATTGTTCTAGTCTCTGTAACAGAATCTGATGGTCAATTGTGTCAAAAGCAGCACTAAGATCTAACAGGACAAGCACAGATAGAAGTCCCCTGTCTGAGGCTAACAGAAGATCATTTGTTACTCTAACTAGTCTCAGTGCTATGGTAAGCTCTAAATCCAGACTGAAACTCCTCAAACAGGCTGTTGTTGTGGAGAAAATCAGACAACTGATTAGCTACCACTTTCTCTAAGATCTTGGAGATAAAAGGAAGGTTAGATATAGGTCTATAGTTAGCTAGAGTTCCTGAATCAAGAGTAGGCTTTTTAAGGAGCGGTTTAATTACAGCTACTTTAAATGACTGGGGTACATAACCTGCCGCTAAAGATATATTGATCATATCTAGTATGGAGCTGCTAACTAGGGGAAAGACTTCCTTAAACAGCTTGGTTGGGATTGGATCTAAAAGACAAGTTGACGGTTTAGACGCAGAAATAATCGAATTTAGTTCTGCGAGGTTAATTGGAAAAAAACAGTCGAGGTTAGTATCAGAATTTGGAACCGTTTCTGCCGAATCGAAAATATAGGAGGAATCTGCACTAAGTAAAGGTAGTAAGTTGCTAATTTTGTCTCTAATGTTTAGAATTTTGTCATTGAAAAAGCTGATGAAATCATTACTGCTAAGGGCTAAAGGAATAGATGGCTCAAATGAACTATGACTCTCTGTCAGCCTGGCTACAGTGCTGAAGAGGTATCTAGGGTTGTTTTTATTTTCTTCAATAAGAGACGAGTAATAGGCAGTGCGGGCCTGCCGTAGAGCTTTCATAAATCTATTATGACTATCTGGCCAAATTAAACGAGATTCTATCGTTTTGGTGGAGCGCCAAATTCTTTCACATTTACGTGACGTTAGTTTTAGAGTACGGGTTTCTAAGTTGTACCATGGAGCTGATCTCTGTCGTTTGATTGGCTTCTGTTTTAGGGGGGCGATTGAATCCAGAGTAACTCTCAGTGAATCCACCGCACTATCTACAAACTGATCTAGCTGAGAGGGACTAAAGTGATTATAGGAGTTTTCAACTAGGTTAGAGGATGGAACAGAAACAAAGGCAGCTGAAATAGCTTCCTTAAATTTAGCTACAGCATTATCATTTAAATTTCTAGAGAGCACTTTTTTATTAAGAGGAGTTAAGGTTGGTACAAAGAAATCAAACACAATCAACACAACTACACGTGTCCCACTCAACACCCTAACTGTCTCTGCTGCAGTCAGCGTGTCCACCTGTAACCCAAACAGACCCGCCCACATTTACGACCTCTCAAATCAAATAACCCGACACACACACCAAAATGTTTGAAACCTCTCGATAAAGGTGATAAATTAGAGAGTTGCTTCAAATGTCCGTGTCATGTGATGATCAGCTTCAGTTCAATAGAAACACGTTATGAGGCTTTCAGGTTCATTAAGTGACCACGTAGAGACGATGTACACATGTTCAACACTAACCTGTTTACAGTCTACCTGATGACATCACAGGAGGACGACAGAAGGCCACGCCTCCAACACGTTTAGAAACAATAAATCCATGAAGAAGAACGTCATGGGAGCTCCCACAGGTTCTCCTGAGGGCTCTCTGCGTCACCTGGACTCTTTGTGAACCCTGAAACTGCATCTAGCTCCTTCAAAGACCAGGTCATGGCTCACTCTTTGACCCCAAGAGGTCACTTCAAGGTCACTTCCTGAATCCTTGTTTAGTTAAGAAAAAGGTCCAATCAAACCTTGAGTCCAGTTTGAAGTGTAAACAGAGATTTTATTTGCAGGTTATAAAGGTGAACAGTGACATTAGAATAGTGAGCGTGCAGTTAAAACACATTTTCAATCCAGAGCGTGACGCTGCTGCATAAAGAGTTTGGAGCTGAAGCTGATCTCCGCCTCGTGTCCTCGTTGGCTCTTTAAGTAAACAATCAGAGTCACATAAAAGCTCATCACACTTTGAAATACATGTTCAACAAGACGACTATATGAAGGCTATCAACCCGTTTCACTGACAGATTACAGATGTTACAGGGGCTCCAGCTCTGCTGTCACTCAGCGTTTCACCTTTTCTCGAACACACTGGAAGTCTCACACTGATTTGATGTTCCAGAGTCGACGCCCTCTGATGGAGAACGCCGCCGCTCCACGTGTAGATCTACGCTGTTGGATGTTCCAGTTTCCATCCAGCGAGCTTCTTCTTACCCTGTTTGTGTCTTTGAACACATCTATCTACATATGTACATATCGCCCGGCCCCACAGTGACGCCACGTGTGAACAGTCAGAGAGGCTGAGCGCCGTATGACATCACATGACATCACAGTCAGTGTGAGCGGCGTTCATCAGACAAACCAACATGAAGAGACAGTTAGAGTTCATTGATCAGACGCTTGGATCCAAAGAGACGAACATCAGAGAGGAAGAAGACGAGCGAGGGGACAGGAAGTGAAGACGAACAGCTTCAAGTCAAAACACGATCACAATCGGCCATTGTTGTTGTAGTCCACCTGCTCGCTCATGACTCGACTGTAGGCTGAAGTCGTTGGTCGTGTAAACTCGACCAGACATCACCAGTTTGTCCGATCTCTGATTTCACTTTTAATCTGAATCTGAACTCTTCTCATCTTGTTTCCTCTTCTCTTCTGTGATCTGGTTTTTTAGTTCCTCCCTCATCTGTTGAAAAGCTTCCACCACCCTCTGACTCTGATCAGCTGATTGGATGATGGAGTCAGTCAGTTTTTCATATCGTTCAGGTGTCGCAGTAACTCTGAAGATTGACACAATGAGCATCAGCAGTTTTCTCATCACCTGGGTCAGAGCTACAACTGCAGACAAAGTCCTTTTATTTAGTATTCTCAGTTCAGATATTTTATTAAGAATCCTCTTAAACTCCTTCGTGTCAGTCTGAGCTGCAGCTGATTTTTCCTCAAACTCTGGGAACAAATTTTGTATTGTCTGCAGTTCTTCCTTCAGTGGTTCAACGAGCTCCATGAATTCTTTTCCCAACTTTTCAGCTTGTTTTGCACTTCCATCCTCTTTCATGGTTTTTGACATCTTCTTAAATACATTAGTACCTCCAATCCTTGCTACTGCTGCTATTCCTGCTACTGCTATTCCTCCCGCTACTATTCCTCCTACTGCTATTCCGGCTGCTGCCATTCCTCCTCCTGCTACTATTCCTCCTGCTACTATTCCTCCTGCAGCTGCTGCTATTATTCCTCTTGCTGCTAAGCTCCTCCCCCCGGTGAATGGATTTGTGTCTTTCTGCATTTTTTTAACTTCTGCAGCGATCTCCTCTAACTCTTCTACAATCTGTCTCATCCTGTTTTCTCTGCTGTTGAACTCTTCGATGTACGAAGTTTTATGCTCAGTGAGCTTGTTAAAGAGAGACAGATCAGGAGGAAGCACTATACTCTGTCTCCTTCCTGCTGTCGGTTCACTTGGCGTTGGCTCCATGTTCCTGAAGTTTCCTGTCACAGTCGGAGGCTGAGTCTGGTTCTGATTGGATCAGGCTCCTCCTCTCTCTGTGAAGACACAAACACTCAGGTGATCACATGACTCTCAGGCAGCTGTTAGAAACATCTGGATGTTGACAACAGCTGTTTGTGAAACTGCACACTGCTGCTGTCAAACGTAGTATGAGCTCTGTTCTTCACACTACGTCTGCAGGAACGCCCTTTGTTGTAGGAGGACTTCATGTGTTCATGTCTCCCTCCCAGAATAAAAGGACTTCTTATCTACATCATTATTGTCTCATATGTTTGGTTATGGCTTTGCATTGTTGGAACCAGCACAGACTGAAGATTCTCTACTGAATCACTAAGACACCCGGGTATTTATGTCAGACTGAGGATCTCACCTGATTGGTCCAACTACACTACGTACTGCACTTTGGACCAATCAGGACAAACTACGAGTGTAGGAGGTTTGTGAACAGACTTGACCTTTACAGTCAGCCAGCCAATAGAAACTCAGCTTCATTCTGAAGGTTCAAATCAAGTTTCTTCTTCTCTGTGGAATAAAAAAACAGTTCTTTGTTTCCTCGTGTGACATCCTGACTTTGTTCTCAGAGTTTACGTTCAGATGTGTCATCATTGAGTTTCTTATGAACACACTTGTGTGTCTCAGCTCACTGACTGTTTCTTCAATATTATTAACCTGCACAACCTCAGCTGATCCCTTCAAAATAAAAGATGCAATAAAACAAATACATTGAAGTGCTGTTCTCTTCTGTCTCAGTAAACGAGACACATGAGAGTAAAAACAAACGTTCATGTTTAACAGTGAGTGTGAGTGTGGTCGTGCAGGAAGTCCACACACAAAGGTGTCATGGTGTCCGCTCAATGATTGATGGATTATTACCTGATCAAGTCCAAAAGTCCTCTGCTGGTGACAGAAAGTCCTCAAAGGTGTCTTCATCAGCCAAGCTCCGCCCACTCTGCAGGTGAGCATTAATACAAACAACTTGAGTTCAGTGTTAAACAGAAGGACACATGAATCTGACTTCTCCTGATAACGACTTCATGAAGTCATTATCTGGAAATCTTTGAGAATTACCTCGTCATCAGGGGAAACCGGCGTTGCTATGGCAACAGATCAAGTAAAATCTAATAAAACAAACAAATATAGATCTTCAGTCAGGTGAGTCACACAGGTGTGGGAGGAGCTTCAGATATGGACATTTATATGATAAATTAACCGTTTGTTTGACCACGATGAAGAACAGGAAACATGTTTACAGACTGCTCGTCATCACTCACAGCTGCAGAGCGTAAAGAAGAGCTGATCGTCTTACCTGTCTGAAGCCTCACACAGGTGAACACAGCGGAGCAGGTCAACACACCTCTCACACACTCCAGAGTAAAGACGATCGGCAGACAGAATCACCTGTAAGTCCAATAATCAGACTTTGATCCGGTTTAATGTTTAACTTCTTGGACCCGATCCTCTTCGGTCTTGTCACATCCTTCCTCCTCAGCCTATCCCTGCTTAGTTTCTGAACAGTAAGCCCCGCCCTCTCCACTCAGCTCCGCCCACTCTCCCTTAAACTTAGGGTACATCCCAAGTGTCTTATTTGCACCGAGTGTCCTCCGAGTTGTCTCCTCCTCTTGCGTCTTAGCCCCGCCCACCAGAGATGCACGGAGGAAACGAAGCCGAGGAGAGAGGACCGAGGAAATCAGCTTTAAGACACATGAGACGTTGTTTCCTCGACAGCGTCACATGACGCCACATCAGCTGATCACGTTCAGCTGTCAATCAGCCGAACAGCTGTTTATGTCCACACACACACACACACACACACACACACACACACTGTATTATTTCTAATCAAACACACACACACTGTATTATTTCTAGTCAAACACAGTTACAGTGTTTAGTGTCTTTACCTGATAAAAAAACACCTGAAGAACAACATGCAGTCTGTTTCAAACCAAAAGGACAGTTTGTACTGACTCAAAGATTTCATTTTGAATTGTCTATAATTATTGATTATTATTAAACAGTTTTGACTTAACCTAGCCTGTATTTAGACAATGAACTCTGTATTTTATAAACGGATATTTATGTGTCAGGATACAGTGTGTGTGTGTGTGTGTGTGTGGACATAAACAGCTGTTCGGCTGATTGACAGCTGAACGTGATCAGCTGATGTGGCGTCATGTGACGCTGTCGAGGAAACGACGTCTCATGTGTCTTAAAGCTGATTTCCTCGGTCCTCTCTCCTCGGCTTCGTTTCCTCCGTGCGTCTCTGGTGGGCGGGACTAAGACGCAAGTAGAGGAGACAACTCGGAGGACACTCTATGCAAATAAGACACTTGGGATCCACCCTCTGTCACCTGAGTATTTATGTCAGACTGAGGATCTCACCTGATTGGTCCAACACACTGCACTTTGGACCAATCAGGACAAACTACGAGTGTAGGAGGTTTGTGAACAGACTTGACCTTTACAGTCAGTCAGCCAATAGAAACTCAGCTTCATTCTGAAGGTTCAAATCAGGTTTCTTCTTCTCTGTGGAATAAAAAAACAGTTCTTTGTTTCCTCGTGTGACATCCTGACTTTGTTCTCAGAGTTTACGTTCAAATGTGTCATCATTGAGTTTCTTATGAACACACTTGTGTGTCTCAGCTCACTGACTGTTTCTTCAATATTATTAACCTGCACAACCTCAGCTGATCCCTTCAAAATAAAAGATGCAATAAAACAAATACATTGAAGTGCTGTTCTCTTCTGTCTCAGTAAACGAGACACATGAGAGTAAAAACAAACGTTCATGTTTAACAGTGAGTGTGGTCGTGCAGGAAGTCCACACACAAAGTTCAGCTGCAGTCTGAAGGTGTCATGGTGTCCGCTCAATGATTGATGGATTATTACCTGATCAAGTCCAAAAGTCCTCTGCTGGTGACAGAAAGTCCTCAAAGGTGTCTTCATCAGCCAGGCTCTGCCCACTCTGCAGGTGAGCATTAATACAACATGAGTTCAGCGTTAAACAAAAGGACACATGAATCTGACTTCTCCTGATAACGACTTCATGAAGTCATTATCTGGAAATCTTTGAGAATTAACTCATTATCGTGGGAAACCGGCGTTGCTATGGCAACAGATCAAGTAAAATCAAATAAATCAAACAAATATAGATCTTCAGTCAGGTGAGTCACACAGGTGTGGGAGGAGCTTCAGATATAGACATTTATATGATAAATTAACCGTTTGTTTGACCACGATGAAGAACAGGAAACATGTTTACAGACTGCTCGTCATCACTCACAGCTGCAGAGCGTAAAGAAGAGCTGATCGTCTTACCTGTCTGAAGCCTCACACAGGTGAACACAGCGGAGCAGGTCAACACACCTCTCACACACTCCAGAGTAAAGACGATCAGCAGACAGAATCACCTGTAAGTCCAATAATCAGACTTTGATCCGGTTTAATGATTAACCTCTTGGACCCGATCCTCTTCGGTCTTGTCACGTCCTTCCTCCTCAGCCTATCCCTGCTCAGTTTCTCAACAGTAAGCCCCGCCCCTCCACTCAGCTAGATAGATAGATGATAGATTGGAAATTGAGCTCAGCTGAATCTATTGACTATAATGATGATGCTGAGTAAACAGACAAAGTGAACTTTGAGTGCAGGGATAATAAAGTTAACATGAGCAGCAGAAGAGACAGAGGTGATCATGAGGACAGGTCTCTGCTTGCTGTTGATCAGTGTTATGTCTTTCAGTAGGACAGACTTCCTGTATCTGTCCTTGTGACAGCAGAGTTGGATCAGTCTGTTAGAGAAGCTGCTCCGCTGACTGTCCAGTAGGTGGTGCAGAGTCTGATCAGGATCATCCATCATGGATATCAGTTTGTTCAGAGTCCTCCTCTCTGCCACCTCTACATAAGAGTCCAGCTCACAGCCTGTCACAGAGCAGGCCTTCTTAATGAGCTCGTCCGGTCTCTTCATGTCTCCGGCTCCAGCACTGCTCCCCCAACAGACCACAGCAGAGAAAAGTGCACTGGCTACAACAGACAGGAAGAAGATCTCCAACATCTTGCTGCACATGTTCCTCAGCTTCCTCAGAAAGTAGAGTCTGCTCCTCCCCTTCTTGTGCACAGCCGGAGTGTTGGCTTTCCACTTCAGCCTGTTGTCCATGTTGATGCTCACGTACTTGTACTCCTTAACCACAGTCACGTCCTCTCCCAGGGTGCACAGCGGTGATGGCTCTGTCCTCTTCCTTCTGATCACCAGCTCTCTGGTCTTGTCCACATTCAGAATCAGGCGATTAGTCGCAGTCCACTTCACAAAGTTATCCACCAGCGCCCCGTTCTCCTCCTCTCGCCCATCACGTATACACCCCACCACTGCAGAATCATCAGAAATCTTCTGTGGATGGCACGACCTGGAGTTGTACTGAGGTGTTACAAGGTGAAGAGGAAAGGAGACAACACAGTCTCCTGTGGAGCTCCTGTACTGCTCTCCACCAGTTCAGACTGAACACTGTCCAGTCGGACAAACTGTGGTCTGTCTGTGAGGTAGTCAGTAATCCAGGAGGTGAGGGACGAGTCCACCCCCATCGTCTGCAGCTTCTCCTCCAGCAGCTGGCTTCTTCTCCAGCTCTCACAGCTTTGGTTTGAAGCACAGCTGAACATCTCTCCTCTTCTTTCACTGCAGTTTCACCAACAAACCAGAGCCGTTCACTTTGACACGTTCAAGTCCAGAACATGTACAACAAGTCTCCTTTTCTTTCTGTTTGTTACTTTACATTTACATTCATCCCTGAGAGGCGACAATCAGACGTGCCAAATAACAAACACTGTCTTCAACAACATTTTTAATGTGTCACTTTGAAACCATACAACCATGCAGTGTAGTGAAGCAGGAATGTGCACGGCCAATCAAATCCCAAACAGTCCATGAACCAGCCAACAACACGTCTCTATTGCACTTGATGTTATTGACCACTAGATGTCCTACTTGAGCTCTGTGTCGTTGAAGCCTCGAGTAATTAACCATTTGTTGACTCAAGTGTTGAAGCCAGGAGCGCCGTAGTGGGAGGGGGGGGGAGTGACTACCCAGGGTCCATGTGGGGAGGGGGGCCCTTAATGGGCCTGAAACAATAATGTATTTTTAATCAAACTTTATTGTTAATCATTTATGTCAGTATATTTTTAATTCAGTAATCTCTACAATAAGATCACGTTTAGACATTAAAAGCCTTTAGAACATGAACTACAGCAAGTTAAGAAGTCAAACAATGCTGCAAGAAATGGTTCAAATGTTTTAAAGGTAAATATATTAGTAAGTTTAAATTATTTTTGAACAATGTGAAAATATAGTTTATTTTATTCCCATTTTCAGGGTGTAAAACAAATAGTTTAAAGTTTAAAATGGGTCATTTGTGTGATGGAGGTGTGGATATAGAAATTCTCCGTGGTTAGTTTTTGCTGTGGTAGGGGCCCAATGTTAAATCTTTTCCTGGGGCCCGGCGTTCCTGGTCGAAGCTTCAACAAAGCCTCGATCAGCCGTCACTGCTCTTCAGCTTGTGTTACCCACAAACCCATCCAAAGTGCCCACTGACTATTAGGGTTTAAGGTTTAGCTCCGAGAGTCACGGGGCGTCAAGAAGAAACTGAGTAAAAAGAGTTTGAAAGATTTTATGAAATTTATTAAAAATTCAAAAATAAAACCTGATGAAGTCTTTTAAAACTCCAAAACAAATGAGTAAATTAAGAAATATGAAATAAAAGTTAAAATACCAAAAATATCAAACCCAGTGAATGAACACTTAGATGTTTTCAAAGGTTTCCGTCTCAGAGTCTAAAGTTCCCAAAAGGTGAATTTTTGATTCAGAGCGACGTGTCTGTTAGCAAGAGCAAAAAAGATGATCAACATTTCAAAGTTCAAACTAAAGCATCTTCAAACCACACACTATCACATCGCTCAGGACATGATGCACTAAGTTCATCCATTTACAGGTTATCTCACCACAAGCACTTAAATTCATCACATCATGCTAGCATGGATCATGGTCTATGTAAAAGCAATCACAAGCAGTTATGATTACATGATACATGGAAAAATCTCCTCATGGACTCCACCTCCAGACTAGAGAGAAACTTTGGAGCAGGTCCACCATTTTATTCTCTCTACAGAGGAGTGATGTCTGCTGAGAAAACTCAGGGGGCGGGGCTTATTACATTTAAAGAGACACACACTAAAACAGAGCGTTCAGAGAAAGCTGGTTTCTACAGGGTCACAAACCTCCTCTGCTGCTTGATTCATGTTCCTTGTTATTTTTAGCAAACAAAAATAAGACCTTGTGTTCCAGGTGATTTTTAAGCTCCCTGGCATTAACAGACATTAAAGACAATATGATATTTTCACACAGAGAAATGTCAGATCAGGTGAACTAAAGTCATCATGAGCAGTGAACAGTTCACAGCTACACAGACACAGGAAGGAGCTGAAAGACACTCAAACATTTACAGAACAGATGAGAGCTCAAAGTACCGCCCATGAAGTTTGATTGACAGGTGACGATTATCATATCTCAGCAACGAGCAGGAATAAAAATGTTATTGCTTTCATACAAAGCAATAAAAGAATGGAACAGTGTTCCCCACAAACTCAAAGCACATACAGACTTTCTCTCACAACACATTAAGAAATGGATTATAAATAACCAACCATGCTCACATTAGTTTTATTCTCCTGCATGTGTTTCCTCTCAGTATTCAGTATTTGAACTTTAACAATGCAAACATTATTTTAAATGTAGCCTTGAAGCCTCCTATGAATCTATATGTTTTATTGTGTGTGTATTCTGTGTTGACCTTCTTGGGGACTACAGATGGAAATTAGCACCTAAACTAATAAACTAAACTCAAACTGAAGTTTGAGGCAGTGAGCTTCATCAGATCACTGATGTCCTCGGTCAGAACTGTAATTTCAAACAAAGTCCTTTTTTTCAGTTCACTCAGTTCAGAGATTTTATCAAGAATCTTCTTAATCCTATTCGTCTCAGTCTGAGTTCCAGGTGATGTTTTCTCCAACAAAGTTTGTATTTTCTGCAGTCGTTCCTTCAGTGGTTCAACGATCTCCAGGAATTCCTTTACCAACTTTCTAGCTTGTTTTGCACTTCCATCCTCTTTGATGGCTTTTGACACGCCTTTAGCAGCAACAGTGACACCTCCTGCTGCTGCTACTATTACTCCTACTCCTGTTAAGCTCAACCCTGCGGTGAATGGAGCGGCAATAATTGCGACTCCCAATCCAACTCCTGCAGCAACAGCTCCAGTCGTTGCAGCTATTTTTGTGTCTCTCTCCATCTTTTCATGTTCAGCAGTGATCTTCTCTAACTCTCTTACAATCTCTGTCATCCTTTCTTCTCTGCTGTTGAACTCTTCGATGTACGAAGTTATATTTTTGAAGAACTCTTCGATGTATGAAGTTATATTATTGAAGAACTGTTCGATGTACAAAGTTTTGTTATTGAAGAGGGACAAATCAGGAGGAAGCTCTATACTCCATCTCCGTCTCCTTCCTGCTGTCGGTTCACTTGGCGTTGGCTCCATGTTCCTGAAGTTTCCTGTCACAGTCGGAGGCTGAGTCTGGTTCTGATTGGATCAGGCTCCTCCTCTCTCTGTGGAGACACAAACACTCAGGTGATCACATGACTCTCAGGCAGCTGTTAGAAACATCTGGATGTTGACAACAGCTGTTTGTGAAACTGCACACTGCTACTGTCCAACGTAGTATGAGCTCTGTTCTTCACACTACGTCTGCAGGACCGCCCCTTGTTGTAGGAGGACTTCATGTGTTCATGTCTCCGCCTCTAAGAATAAAAGGACTTCTTATCTCCATCATTATTGTCTCATATGTTTAGTTATGGCTTTGCATTGTTGGAACCAGCACAGACTGAAGATTCTCTACTGAATCACTAAGACACCTGGGTATTTATGTCAGACTGAGGATCTCACCTGATTGGTCCAACTACACTACGTACTGCACTTTGGACCAATCAGGACAAACTACGAGTGTAGGAGGTTTGAGAAAAAACTTGACCTTTACAGTCAGTCAGCCAATAGAAACTCAGCTTCATTCTGAAGGTTTAAATCAGGTTTCTTCTTCTCTGTTGAATAAAAAAACAGTTCTTTGTTTCCTCGTGTGACATCCTGACTTTGTTCTCAGAGTTTATGTTCAAATGTGTTTCCATGAACCTCACACCGTCTGTGTCATTCTTAATAAATGCATCTGAAATCAATTCTTAACTTTAGTTTTCATTCTTCTAATTCAGAGTTCTGGCATTTAAAGTTTTAACTGGTATGATGTAATTTCCTGTCATGTTTTGTAAATGTTGCTGTACATTGAGAACATTGCACAAGCTGGATTCGAAGAAAATCGTGACACAAATGGAAATCGCAATTTCTGCCAGAAAAATCGCAAGTCAATCTTTTCCTAAAATCGTTCATCCTTAAAAAGGGCATCAGTCCAGAGAGTTCTGTCAGTTTCCTTGTTTCTCATATCATAAAGGGGTTGTGTCCCACTAATTTTTCACACACAGAAACACCACTGTTCATAGTTGACCTCTGACTTTAAGATTGTTCTTCTCATTGATCATAGTAGCGGTCACTCACCTGATCTACGTCACTTTCCGGTCACCCTTAGTTTAAATGTTTGTGCAGGATGGTCCCGTGTCTGCAGGAGGTCAGCACCACTGATGCACTTGTTTTTCACTTCTCATCAGTTTCGGTTTCTTGTGCTGCGTTCAGGTGCTGCTCGGTGCTTCTAGTTTCTTTGACTTGTGTTGAGTTGAGAAGGTGTGAATGTTGTCAGAACAAACAAACAGTGTGATGTGTGAATGTGTCTGTTAGGAGTTACATTGATGTGGAACACGTGAATGAATCCAAACCAGCAGAAGTCAGAGGAGGACAGAGATGTTGTAGTTGGGAGCGTGACAGCAGAGAGGGCACTTATTGTGTATGAAGTGTTGGAAGCAGAGAAGGTGTGTCCTTCCCTTCATTGGATGATTTGAGCACGTGGTGTGATGAAGTGAATGAAGTGTGTGAGGAGAAAGCAGGAACATGATTCACTGAGTGTTGCTGCTCACATCCATAAATCCTCTGCAGCCAGGACTCAAGCACAGTGTGTGTTTCCTCAGAGCTGGCTTCTTCTCCAGCTCTCACAGCTTTGGTTTGAAGCACAGCTGAACATCTCTCCTCTTCTTTGACTGCAGTTTCACCAACAAACCAGAGCCGTTCACTTTGACACCTTCAAGTCCAGAACATGTGCAACAAGTCTCCTTTTCTTTCTGTTTGTGACTTTACATTTACATTCATCCCTGAGAGGCGACAATCAGACGTGCCAAATAACAAACACTGTCTTCAACAACACTTTTAATGTGTCACTTTGAAACCATACAACCATGCAGTGTAGTGAAGCAGGAATGTGCACGGCCAATCAAATCCCAAACAGTCCATGAACCAGCCAACAACACGTCTCTATTGCACTTGATGTTATTGACCACTAGATGTCCTACTCGAGCGTGTAATGAACCATTTGTTGACTGTGTTGAATCCAGGAGCGTCTTGGGGGGGGGGGGGGGGGGGGGGGGGGCTGACTACAACCTTAATGAGCTCTGGGTATCTCTTCTTTGTATCCTGATTCTACCTACAGCCTGTGATGTTTGATTCTTTATTGAGTCTGCTGCTTGATTTTAAACTCATTTTCTCATACCTGCCTGTTTTATATCTCATCTCTGCTTTTATAGTGTTTTTATTCTCCCTGTTTGCTCTGTTTCCCTCTGTTCCTCTGTTTCCTTCACTAAATGTTTTTACCTGTAAAGCACTTTGTAAACAGTAGTGTTTAAAGGTGTTGTATAAATAGAGTTATAAAAGGAATAAACAGATCCAGTCTTATTTCTCTTTTTGTTTAAAATGTTATCTGAGGTCAAGAAATGGAGTCGAAGGATGAATAAACTCTCTGACACACATTCAGAGCGACTGTACAACTGATTTGTTAAATGTTTAAACTTTGTTTTTATGTTGTTTCTTTCTGCTTTCTGATTTTACTGTTCGATAACTCTGTGCTCCATTTGAAGGGTCTGAAAGTGGAGTTTGAGTTTTCAGTTTGATGACGAGTAGCTTCGTTGGTTCTCTGAAGATTTTTCTGGTCAAAGTGGGAGTCCTGTCCTGGGTCAGAGGATTCAGGTTTCTCTGTCTCGCTGCTTTAAACTCTCAAAGTTCAGACTGTGTGAGTCTTCATCTGTGAGGCTTTAAGAGCAGAGGAAACAAGGAAACATCAGACGACTCACAGAGACCGGTCAGAGTCTTTAAGTCTAAAACACGGAAACATGAAGAAGTCCTTTCCTGCAGCTTCTGAGTCTAAAAGTAAAAATCTTTTTTATTTTTGAGGCATTTAAAGATGAATCTTAAATTAATTCAGACGGTTTGATTTGATTCAACATCACGGTGACTCCACACACAGACACAGGTGAGTCTGTGATCAGACGTGCTGATTGGCTGCAGCTCCAGACCGGGGCGGGACCTCAGACGGCTGCAGGATCAGGACCACGGAGAGCGACAGTCCTCTGCAGGACGAGGAGCGTCTGACCACCTGCAGGTACGCACTCTCTGCACTCCACAGACATGGATTTATTTTATTTTTAATTTCAGTGAATGAAACTTCTTCTTCTTCTTTAAACTCTGATCCAGCAGTTAGAAGAGTCCGTCTGTCTCTGTGTATTAAGAGTCCTGGAGACGCTCCGTCTTTTTCTTTGTCTTTTTGCTTTAAATCTGGAACAGAAGGAGGGACGGTCTCCTTGAAGAACTGAACCTGAGGTCTCTCTGAGTCCTTTGACAGCTCGGGTCGGGGTCGAGGTCGTCCTGCTGCCGGGGCCGCTCATGCACTTGTTGCTCTGCTCTGGTTTATGTTTCATGCTGACTCAGCGTTTCAGTCTGCAGAGCTGCTTCATTCTACACTGTGTTTTTGTCTTTCATAGTTTTTTCTTCTTTTGACGCCTCGCTGTAAAGTCGATCGCCCGGTCAGGGACACGGAGAGAGAGAGAGAGAGAGACAAGTGGAAGTTGCGTCTTCTCGTGACCTCGTCCCCTCAGGCGTTAAAGCGTGTGGAGCGACCTCCCCGAGGAGACGAGGCGTGAACCTGCACCACATGAAACCCTTCCACAGACTCCTCCGTGTCTTTGAGTCCTGCTCTCTCTGTAGCTTATCTTCGTCACACGTTAACCTTTATTTTGTCATTTCCTGTGATGTCATCTTCACTTCCTGTTCTTGTTGAAGCCTTTTCAGACCTTCTGTCTCAGTGTTAATCTGCTCTTGAGTTTACTCGGGTTCATCTCTCAGGTTTTTGCTCTTTGTCTGAATGTTGTCGCCTCCTCTCGGTTTCCTTTGATATTATTTTCCTCACTTCCTGTTTGGTCTGACAAACTTAAGTCTTCCTTCAGGAGGTGGAAACTTTATTTCATCTGCAAAGCAAAGTTTGAATCTGATTATTGAAGAGCAAGTTGAATGAGAACCACGCTGCTCGCTGTCCATCGTTTCTTCTAAACCAATCAGAATCGAGCACGTAGATAAAATACAATCAATCACAAGTGCAACATCTTCTGTTAATATTCTTTATTTTATGATTCGTCCTCACAGTTTAGATTTTCGTTGGTAGCTCTCAGAGCATTTAAAGCCTTGTGTCTCTTTTCCAGGTTTTTCCAGGTGTGTTTTCCAGGTGTGTTTTCCAGGATGGCGTTCAGCCCTGACGTGTGTTTGGAGGATCTGTGTCCGGTCTGTGGGGATCAAGTCTCCGGCTATCACTACGGTCTGCTCACCTGTGAGAGCTGTAAGGTATAATTCACCTCTTACACTCTGATGGTTTCTGCTTCTCAACGTGGAGAACCTTCCTTAAAGAAAGGGGGCGGGGCTTTCTCTCTTCTTTTTTTTCCCAAACCTTGCAGGGCTTCTTCAAGAGAACAGTCCAGAACAACAAGGCGTACGTGTGTGTGGAGTATCAGCAGTGCACCGTCGACAAGGCTCAGAGGAAACGCTGTCCCTTCTGCAGGTTTCAGAAATGTCTCACAGTCGGCATGAGGCTGGAAGGTAAGAGAAGAGACAACTTCCCAACGTCAACAACACGTCTGAAAGTTGTCCAACTCATAAATATCAACAGTAAATCACCAACATGTGATTCATGAATCCTGAAAATCCACATTCATCCAAACGACCTCTTAAATCCTGAAGTGAAGAAGATTCAGTGAAAGAATTTCATTTCTATTAAATCAAAATTGAAAAACATTTAGTCAACGTTTATTTTTCTTATCATATTGAGGACCCCTGACTCTGTTGGTACCCCTCCATTGGAGTAGTCCCAGACCCCCCAGACCCCCCCCCCCCTGCTGTGCCCAGTCTGAAGTCCTCTCTCTCCTCAGCTGTCCGTGCAGACCGGATGCGAGGAGGCCGGAACAAGTTTGGACCGATGTACAAACGGGACCGAGCCCTGAAGCAGCAGAGGAGAGCTCTGATTCAGGGTGGGGGGTTCAGGACAGACAGCGCCCCCCCTCTGCTCTCTCTAAACCCTTACAGAGACTGGAGCTTCCCCGGTGACCTGCAGCCAGCCCCCATCCTGCACAGCACCGCCTCGTTCACAGCACGCGAGTATCTTAGCCTCCAACCTCCGTCCCTCAGCTCGCTCCTGCCCCCCATCTCCCCTGATGCCCCCCAGCTCCACAGCACCCCCTCCTCAAGCTGGACCATCAAGTCTGAGCCCAGCAGCAGCACCAGTCCACCTGGCTCCTCTTCAGAACTCTTTTCAGACCAGCTGTACCCTTTGTCTCCTCAGCTGGAGCTGGAGCTCCTGCGGGGGGGTCCAGACGAGATCTACCTTCAGGAGAAGATCTCCGCTCGCCTCCTGCAGGAGCAGGCAGGCTGGGGGGGACACTGGACCCCCAGCACCTTCAGTCTGATGTGCGTCATGGCCGACCAGACGCTGCTGTGCATGGTGGAGTGGGCGCTCACCTCCGTCTTCTTCAAACAGCTCCAGGTGTTTCTGTCGCTCTGAACTTTCCACATGAGCTTCTTCTCGTCCATCAAACGTCTCCGCGTGTCTCTGACTGCTGAGACGTCTTAGATCTCTCCTTCATGCGTGTGTTGCTTCTTGCTAATGTTAGCATCTTCGTTAGCATAATGTTAACCTACACTTACTTGATGCAGGTTTCCTTTAAAGCATCTTTACAAACTGGGCCAGTCAACATACTCGTGCAGTTTCAGGCGTCGTGTCTTCCTTGTCGTTAACTAGCAGCCCAACTAGCCTTTACGTTCATGTCGTGCAAAGAGTCTCATGAGATGGAGCTCAGTGTGCAGAACAGGTCAGGCTACGAGAACAGGCTGTAAACTTTATAAGGAGCCATCGATCAGCTGCTGTTACATTCTTATGGATCGGAGGCTCCTCGTGTGGATTCACTCAGGACTTGAACTCTCAGAGGAGGTCATGGTTAGTCTCAGCAGGACGCCGCTCATCGTCTCTCTTTGTCCCCGCTGCAGGTGAGCGACCAGATGAGGCTGCTGCACAGCTGCTGGAGTGAGTTGTTGCTGCTGGACGTCGTCTGCAGGCAGGTTCTGTTCGGAGGAGCGGGTCGTCTGCTGCTGGTCACCGGAGAGGAGGTCCGACAACCAGAGAGCCTCATTGATTACTATGGAATATGTATTTACTGTGTGTGTGTGTGTGTGTGTGTGTGTGTGTGTGTGTGTGTGTGTGTGTGTCTGTGTGTGTGTGTGTGTGTGTGTCTATCTGTCTATCTGTCTGTCTGTCTGTGTGTGTGTGTGTGTGTGTGTGTATGTGTCTGTGTGTGTGTGTGTGTGTGTGTGTGTGTATGTGTCTGTGTGTGTGTGTGTGTGTGTGTGTGTGTGTATGTGTGCGTGTGTTTGTGTCTGTGTGTGTGTCTGTGTCTGTGTCCCTATGTGTCTCTGTGTGTGTGTGTGTGTGTGTGTGTGTGTGTGTGTGTGTGTGTGTCTGTGTGTGTGTGTGTGTGTGTGTGTGTGTGTATGTGTCTGTGTGTGTGTGTGTGTGTGTGTGTGTGTATGTGTCTGTGTGTGTGTGTGTGTGTGTGTGTGTGTGTATGTGTGCGTGTGTTTGTGTCTGTGTGTGTGTCTGTGTCTGTGTCCCTATGTGTCTCTGTGTGTGTGTGTGTGTGTGTGTGTGTGTGTGTGTGTGTGTGTGTCTGTGTGTGTGTGTGTGTGTGTGTGTGTGTGTGTCTGTGTGTGTGTGTGTGTGTGTGTGTCTGTGTGTGTGTGTGTGTGTGTCTCTGTGTGTGTCTGTGTGTGTGTGTCTGTGTGTGTGTATGTGTGTCTCTGTGTGTGTGTGTGTGTCTGTGTCTGTGTCCCTATGTGTCTCTGTGTGTGTGTGTCTGTGTGTGTGTATGTGTGTCTCTGTGTGTGTGTGTGTGTCTGTGTCTGTGTCCCTATGTGTCTCTGTGTGTGTGTGTCTGTGTGTGTGTATGTGTGTCTCTGTGTGTGTGTGTGTGTCTGTGTCTGTGTCCCTATGTGTCTCTGTGTGTGTGTGTGTGTGTGTGTGTGTGTGTGTGTGTGTGTGTGTGTGTGTGTGTCTGTGTGTGTGTGTGTGTGTGTGTGTGTGTGTGTCTGTGTGTGTGTGTGTAGATCGACCTATCAGACGTCTCCTCTCACGCTGGTCCCTCCCTGTGCGCTCTGGTCCATCGAGGTCAGCAGCTGGTTCAGAAGCTTCACGTCCTGAAGGTCGACCATCGAGAGTTCAGCTGCATGAAGTTCCTCGTCCTCTTTAACCCGGGTCAGTGATCCTGAAGCGTTTTGACCCGTTCACACAGACGGATACCAGTCCTGAGTCTGAGTCAGTATACATGTGAGATCCTGTTAGATCAGAGAGAGAAGGTGTGGAGGATTTAGAGCAGTGGTGTCCAAACGTTTTTTCTTAAATACCAAGAATCGCTCGCGGGCCACAGCTTTTATTTTTCAATGATGTAAAAAACCATGTGACCTTGGTCTGTGTGTCGTCCTCTCACAGAGGTCAAACAGCTGGAGCAGCGTGGCCTGGTCGAGAGCGTGCAGACGCAGGTGAAAGGAGCTCTGCTGGAGTCCACCTCCTCTCACCTGCCGGGACGTTTCTCTCACCTGCTGCAGTGTGTGTGCGAGCTGCGCTCCGTCAGCGCGCTGGCTGAAGGTCACCTGTACCACACACACCTGAGCGGAGAGCCGCCGTGTGACAGCCTGCTGCTGGAGATGCTGCACGCCAAACACGCATGAAGAGTTCTTGTTTGTTGTTGGAGCTGTGTTTCTCAAGAATAAAGAAATGTTTGATTTGATTTGTTTTTCACTGATTCTACAAGATCAGAAACACAAATAGAGATATTATCTTAATTTGAACTAAATGTTGCATCCATGACTCTTTAACAACACGACAACAGATTCTCTCAGGTCTTATTTTACATTTTCAACCTGCTGATTTGTTGTTTATGAGAGAGTGCCCTGTGCTGGTTGTATTCATGGACTCACAGCCTGCAAGGTAGAAAAATGTCAGCTCTGAGAGGAATCAGAGCTGAGAGACAAAGTTAGCATCTTCAGTTCAGTATAAAGAACAGACAGATGTTGTGTTCTTCGTTACAGCAGGATATAAACAAACATCCAGTAACAGTGTTGTTATGCTGGACATAAATCTTCACAACAGTAAACATTTTAAAGCCGTGTGAAGTCATCGAACTGCACTAAAGTGAAATCAGTGAGAACAGGTGCAATCAGAGCTCGAAGGGTTAACAGTTCAGGATCTGATCTGATGATGAGAATCCAGAGCAGCCATGTTTGAAGTGCTGTGTTGTGAATTCCAAGCGGACGGTGCAGAAGAAGCCAAACAGCAGATCCTCTGAGCTCAGATCTGCAGAGTCTCTTTACACCGTCAAGAAAAAACTAAAGAGCCAGCTCTGTACGAACACCTGAGACCTTCATCATGACGATGATGAGGATGGTCTTAGGATGGTTCTGATGCTGATTACAACTCTCAAGAACAGCGGTCCATGTTGTGCTCTACCTCTGATCACTTCCTGTCAGCCTCCTCTGGTCACTTCCTGTCAGCCTCCTCTGGTCACTTCCTGTCAGCACTTCTGGTCACTTCCTGTCAGCACCTCTGGTCACTTCCTGTCAGCACTTCTGATCACTTCCTGTCAGCCTCCTCTGGTCACTTCCTGTCAGCCTCCTCTGGTCACTTCCTGTCAGCACTTCTGGTCACTTCCTGTCAGCACCTCTGGTCACTTCCTGTCAGCACCTCTGGTCACTTCCTGTCAGCCTCCTCTGGTCACTTCCTGTCAGCACCTCTGGTCACTTCCTGTCAGCCTCCTCTGGTCTCTTCCTGTCAGCCTCCTCTGGTCACTTCCTGTCAGCACCTCTGGTCACTTCCTGTCAGCCTCCTCTGGTCACTTCCTGTCAGCACTTCTGGTCACTTCCTGTCAGCACCTCTGGTCACTTCCTGTCAGCCTCCTCTGGTCACTTCCTGTCAGCCTCCTCTGGTCACTGGTCAGCACCTGTGTGTCCGATCGGACTTACAGCTGTTTGTTTGCACTTCCTGATGTTGGTTCCTCTTCTCTACATCCTCGCTTGTGTTCTTTCTCTCAGATGTTCGTCGTCTGATCAGTAAACTGTAAAATAAGAAAAGAGCTACAAACATCCGACTGAGCGTCATGTGCTCCAGAGGACCAGACGAACTGAAAGACTGTTAGAAGGTAGCGTCCAAATAAACACTTCAGTCAGGTGTCTCAGAGAGAGGAACTTCCCACCTCTCTGACCAGGATGCAATGAAGCGTGTGGTGAGCAGCGTTAGTTTAGCTTCTTTTAGTGAATACGTCAGAAGTTCTGTTTGTGTTGAGTTTGGACAAACTGAGTTGTTTATGCAATCCAGAAAAAAGTGTAAAAAAGGAACATTGCATCAACTTGGTTTAACATTAATAATAATATTAGTTTATCTTGTGATTTATCCTTTTTTATCTCGCTGGACGTCGTCTCAATGAAGACACACTGACGGCTCATCCAGCAGAGGATGAAGAGGTGAAGTCGGGTCAACAGAGGCCGAATCACTTCAAACTTTATTTTTTTGGAAACATCCTCCTCTAATCTAATTACCACCTCCTCGTGTTTATTCCTGCTGAGATACGAGACTCTTGTTTTTCCCTTCACTGACTTTATTAGAAGCTGCTTCCTGCAGGTCAGACGTTAAATCTGAGATCCTGATGATTACACCTTCATCCCTCTCTCTGCTTTGATAAAAGGATTAATCAGCGTAATGCACTCATCGTTCTGTTTTGGAGGCGCCATATCTGATCTGGAGCCTGTTTCCTGCTCGACCTTGACATCCAGCTGGCAGAGAGTTGGCTGCAGTCCTGCTCAGTGACAAAACAAACTGGCTGCCAGTCAGAGCCCAACAGATGAGGACTTCTGAATGTGTTTCACCTGAACAAAGTGAATCAATGTTTTTAACATCTTCATCTGCACTCTGTTTGATTCTCTGCATCCTTACTTTACAAATTAAAGGAACATGAAATAAACTAATGTGGGGGCGCCGGCAGCATATAGTGTGTCCTCTGCGTCTGACACATACACGGGCTACAGTCCTCGAAAGGGAACGGCTTGGGTTCAAATCCGACCTGTGGCGGTTTACCTGTATGGTGTTCCTGGATCTCTCTCTTTCTGATTCCTGTCCTGTCTCTCCAATAAAGGCATAAAACGCCCCAAAAATAAATCTAACACAAATAAAATAAACTTGTGTGTAATTAATTATTGTGTGTAAAAAACCTTTCTTTCTTCTTACTGTTTTAGTGCCTGGTGATGAACTGTGCTGCAGCTGAGGAAGAAAATAAAAAAAGAGAGAAAACAAGGTTTATGATGAGATGATAAAATAAGAAAGAACTTTATTGGTTCCTCACTGGAGGAAGATTACCTCTTTCAACTGCTAGAAAGACTACTGCAGTACTGGTTTTAATATTAGAATAATAAAATGAAGAAGAAGGAAATACAGATTAAAACTAATAAATATGCAAGATAAAATAAAGATCCTTTCAATGTCGGTTTGTCACATCTACTGGTTCTATTGTTTTGACACATCATTTATACCTACATGTTGAATTTATATAAACAATATGCAGATATATTTTTGTACTTACTATTTAAATTTGTTTATAAGTTCTTATTTTTTTTATTCTGTAGCCTACAGTAGGCGTGGTGGAGAACATGTCTGTCATTGAATGTTGATTTAATTCAGGTTTTTTTTAATAAAGTAATAAAAATAAAAGTATGAAGCGGGCTCCAACGGTTCTTTAATCATTATTAAATATTATAATTATTTACAAAATGTTCTATATTTATTACAACTTTAAAATAATGCAGTCATATTTCCATCTCGCTGGCGATAGTCCAACATTTCGGACACGGTTCGCCTGCAAAACGAGCGTAGAAGAAGAAAACACAGCATCAACAGTTTCCTCTTCACTTCCCGGAAATAGAAACCTTCATTCATCCAAGATGGCGACGCTAACAGTGAGCCGGGCGCCAGTCAGCGGTTTCAGTTTCGAGAATTGTAAGAGGTAAGAGCTGCTCAGGTGAAAACAAAAGCGACAGACACACGCCGAGCGGGGTCTGGATTATTATTTTATTTTTTTTATCTGGATATTTAGTAGAAAAGTGGAGTTTTTGATCCGTGTTTCTCAGTGGTGCGAGCTCGAGCTCATGCAATGACTCAGGCTTTTCCGCTCGCGAGCGATCCGCTAAACTAAGACTTTAAATATAAATGTAAACATTTTTAAATTAAAAACTGTGGCAAGAAAACTTCTGTAATGCCAATATAAGATACATTTTATTTTATATCTTTTTATGTAAAATATATGTGAGAGTCAAAAACAGGACGCTTTGTTGTTTATCTGCAACCGAATAATTAAATAAATTAAAATAGCTGATTAATGTTAACTAAAGAGAATTAAACAGTCGATAAAACATGAGGGTAATATATTTTATAAACCATTAAATGTTGTATGTTTGCTCGGGACATAATGTTTTATCCTAACCTGCTTCACATTTACACGTTTCTTTTATTCTCTTTAAATAAGGCTCCATAACATCCTGATGTCGTTTGTATGACAACTTATTAAGTTGCCATCATGCACTTTTTAGGGACAATATTTCTGTTAATATAAATTTATATTTACAAATAAAATTTATAAATAAATTTACATTTATATTGGCAATTAACTTCAATTAATGTCTTAATCATCTCAGACTTTGTCTGTTGTTCTCTTGGCTCTGTGTGGTTTGTGATGTGTAAAAATATTGTGATATTGAGGATATGAAATATAACAAGTATTGGTTCAGTTATTTGTAACGTGCTTCCTAAAGTCCCTAAAAGTAAAAAAAAAAGTGTGGTTTGAATCTGCACACAGATATGTAATGCAAAATAAAATGTAGTGAGCACATGTGAGGTGATGACAGCTCTACTAATCATGTTGAGGTTTTGTATTGTACAAATGGATTTTATAGGTTTTTTTCACCTGATATTTTCAGAAACGCACTTTTGGAAGGTGAAGCCAACAAAGTGGGATGCAGCTTACCGGCTGCTCGTAAAACAGGAACCACCATCTGTGGTCTCGTCTTTAAGGTGAGTGACAGCGAGCAGCGAGAAGAAAGCCCGGGCACACGGTCCAATCAGTGAGGTTGTTATTAACACAGAGTACTCCTGTCCTGTGCAGGATGGCGTCATCCTTGGAGCTGACACCAGGGCCACAGAGGGCATGGTGGTGGCAGACAAGAACTGCTCCAAGATCCACTACATCTCCCCCAACATCTAGTAAGTGACACAGAGAGAGAGAGAGGTCTGAGCACAGCGCAGGGATTAACCCGGGTCTGCAGGATTCTGATGTTTAAATCTGTGCACATGTTTCCTCGTCCAGCTGTTGCGGAGCAGGAACAGCTGCAGACACAGAGATGACCACTCAGATCATCTCGTCCAACCTGGAGCTGCACTCCCTGTCCACGGGTCGGCTGCCCCGCGTGGCCACCGCCAACCGCATGCTCAAACAGATGCTCTTCAGGTACACTCCTCCTTTTATGTTTCATCTATAAGCTTTATTTATTTACTTCATGTGTGGATAAAGATCTCTGGTTCACGCTGTGTGTGTGTGTGTGTGTGTGTGTGTGTGTGTGTGTGTGTTCAGGTATCAGGGCTACATCGGGGCGGCTCTGGTCCTCGGGGGAGTCGACTGTAACGGTCCTCACCTGTACAGCATCTACCCACACGGATCCACTGACAAGCTGCCGTACGTCACCATGGGTCAGTCTCTCTCTCTCTCACATTCAGATCCACAGATTCACTTTCATCTCAGCGTCTGGAACATTTATTTTATTCACGAGAAGTTTCATCAAATGTTTCTGACCGTCTCGAGAGGTCGAACATCTATTAAAGCAGCAGCGTCTGAACGAATCACTGAACTGCTGTTGTCTTCTGACCCGGGTTTTAAACTCGGACGTGTCCTAGGATTAGATTTTCATTCTCGGGGTCACGATTCCATTCAGAATCTGTTTTCCATTCAAAACGATTCTTGGATCTACTCGTATACTGAGTTAAAGAGCTCTGAGAAAAGAGAGTTATCAATCTATTTAAAATCTTTATTTCTTCACCACCGTGATGTCATCAAAACTCAAACAATGTAAAAACCTGTTTTAAAAACCACAGCGACTAAAACACAAGTCCTGGATATTCTCTCTGTTCTTGTTTTCATGAACACGTTGAGCTGCACAGATATGTTCACCACGTTTAGACACGACTCACCACCTAATACCATCCTTCCCTCCTGCAGGCTCCGGCTCTCTGGCTGCCATGGCGGTGTTTGAGGACCGCTACAAACCTGACATGGAGGTGAGTCAGTCCTTTTTTTTACTGCTAGTTATAAAATAATAAATAAATCAAATAAGACGATCCTTATTCATCCCGTAAACTGAGACATTTATAGTGTTACAGCAGCAAAGCGGGATAGCAGAGGAAAAATCACACAATGCAAAAATTTAATCAAATAAAAATATATAAATGATTTAAAAAAGGCATCAAAAAAAGTTGTTTTGCGTGACGTCCTGTGGCTGATTTTTGTGTCTTTAAAGGAGGACGAGGCGAAGAGGATGGTCCGAGACGCCATCGCCGCAGGAATCTTTAATGACCTGGGCTCCGGCAGCAACATCGACCTGTGTGTGATCACCAAGGGCAAGGTGGACTACATCAGACCTCACGACGAGGCCAACAAGAAGGGGGTCAGGTGAGCGCTCCATCAGGGATCACCTCCATCTTTACCCGCTCAGCGTGTCTAAGAGCTCCGACATCTCTCAGATAAACCTTTCACCCGGCTCAGAGTCAGCGGCGAGATGTGGTTGCCATGGTGATGGTTTAGCTGTTCGGTGTCAGCAGTGAGTTTTCGCTGATCGATCACATCCATCAGAAATGTTTCCTGACTCCTGCTTTAGTTCAGTTCATCGTCCAATCAGCGAGGACTCTCAAATCACCTGATGTTGTAGTTACAGATTTCACCACTAGAGGTCGCTGTGGTTATCTGACTCGAGCTGCAGGTTTTCATCTTACAAACATCCGTTGGGAAGCGTTCATTGATTTGGACGCTGTCTCACGTCTCTGTCTTGTGGTCACTGCGGAGCGCGCTGCGGTCGGCGTGTTGAATCATTAACGGGCTGACTTGTTGTCTTGTTTGTTCTGCATGAAGAGTAAATGAGGCGACGCTCGTGCAGCTGTGAGTACAGACTGAGTGACACTGATCTGCAGTTCATACTAACCTGTTTGCTGTGACATCACAACCACGTCGATGCTGTGAATTAAGTGTGTGTGTGTGTGTGTGTGTGTGTGTCACACACTGGTTTGATTTTCCCCCGTGTGTTTTCTCTCCTCCTGATGCAGAGCTGGCGACTATAAGTACAAGCGAGGAACCACAGGTGTGCTGAGCACGTTGGTGACCCCGCTGGCTCTGGATGTGGTGGAGGAGTCCATACAGACCATGGACACCTCTTAGAAGAACTCCACACTGCACTACGTGTTCCTTCATGTAACGTCCCCCTTCAGAGCGCCACACACACACACACACACGCTGTGCTTTTCCATGATTTACAATAAAAGTGTTTGACTTGAGTCGAGCTTCGTTCTTTAACGTGTCGGAAACATGTGAGCGGGCTTTACTGATCCATGCACACCTGAGGCCCCCGTTACAATCTGCATGTTGCTTTAACATCACAATTAAAAAATGTTTTCCTCTTCAGTTTTACATTTTTAATTTTTTACACTTTTTTTTTTTTTTTTTTATACAAATGCTTGAAACACAAAGAGCTGACTGTGACATCGTTTCTAAACACAAAGTTAAACTTAAAGATGAGCAGCATGTGTCTGTCTACAAATGATGAGAGAAGTCCGTCCTTCAAACACTGAATTCTGGAGCGATGTTCCTCTGGTACGTCAGAGACGGACTCTGCAGATACTTCAGGATTCACTGAGATGAAAAAGTTTAGAAGTCAAAGAGACGATGTGTTTATTTCCTTCTCAGCTCTGACAGGATATGTGAGACATAAGTAAAGTGTACAGACAAGTCGAATCATTCAAAATATACCGAGAGGAGGAAAACGTCCAGTCTGAGCTTTTAAAACTCTGAACGATCCAGTTCTGCTCCAGAGATGAGAGTTCAGAGGTCCAGGAACATCTTCAGATTATAAACACACAAAGAGAGCGATGAGAGTGTGGAGGAATAAACTGCTCTGAAGTTTTTACAGACTAAACTGATGATGGATTTACTTTGTTCCTTTTTCAGAGAACCTGAGTTATTAATTCCTGTCAGGACCTAAAAACACGTTACACCAACATCTGGAGGAAATGAGCCTGACTTTAATGTTGCAACATGATTTATTGTCTGCAGTTTTTGAGTGTGCAGGAATTTTCTGCATCACCACGTCTACCTGATCTTAAAACAGGACTTGACACTTTATATTCTGTCCACAGGGGGGCGCCAAAGTCTTAGTTATGTCGCGCCGTTATAAAAAACATCGCAACTCCGTCGTTTAGAAAATTCTGCTTCATGGGGACTTTGAATGTTTGGTGGATTACTTTAAGGGGACATTTTACGATTTCACTTTCATGATCACATGATGAAATAAAGTTCCTGTTCTTCGCTCTGAATCGGTCCTCTGAGCGGCCGTACCTACTGAACATAAACCAAAGGTCAGTTACCTCCCTGAAAGCGAAAAGTCATTAAAGCTGCGTTAAAGAGTCGGACGTGGTCACTTCTCCTCTCACAGTCTCTGCAGTGGATACGAAGCAGACAGCAGGTGATGAATACAGGCCCCGTCAGTCACTCGGGGGTTAAACATGGAATGGACCCCTGTGATAGAGAGACATCACTTCAGATGCTCCGTCTCACATGAAACACATCCAGCTTCATAAGCTCCGCCCCCCTCCTCCTCCTCACGTCGTCCAGGACACAAAAGAAGCGTCGGCTTCGTGCAAGTCTGTCAAAGTCTGTCGGTGGTTTCCCTCCCGTGCAGGTGAGACCAGGCAGATCCGGTTTCAGGTCCTCAGACTGAGCAGAGGCCGCCTTCAGGTGCTGGCGGTCCACATGTGCATCTGTTTGGCGATCTGCAGCACAAAGACGATGTCCGGGCGCTGGTCTGGTTCCGGGCTGATGCACATGCTCACGAGCTCCCGCAGCTGTGAAGAGGGAGCTTGTTAGCTTCAGGGCTAGCTGTGCTAACTGTGACATCTGCATGTACCGACAAAAACACTTTTATACGCTTGACTGATTTTAGCCTTAAAAAAAAAACCAAACAGGAAGTCTCCACTTGCAGGGTTAACGCCTCCGTGCACGGGGTGCGTGCACTAACCACTAGGCCACCGGCACCCTCTTTTTTTACAAAAGGGGTTTCAGTGACCTAAAATGGAGTCTGCGTATGAAAGGTGAAAATGCACAAAAACATCTGTGTTCAAAACAAAAAAAGTGAGGCGGACCAATCAGGAGGCTCTCTCTTCACCCCTGACCTTACAAGACGAGACGTTCAACCAATCAGTGAGAGTGTGCGTCCGGCTGCTCTTACCTTCTCTGAGTAGTGGTCGCCGGGTAGCGGAGGGTAGTCGCACTGCTCGATCTTGTGACACAGAGAGAGCAGGTTCATCTTGTCTCCATAGAACGGACTCTGCAGCGCCGCCATCTGGACAAACAGGCACACAGCATGCATGAGAGACTCGTCCTCTGGTAATAAAACAGACAAACAGATGGAAGACCCTCGGAGAAAAGGAGCATCACAGAGGAGTGTTTGATTTGAAATGGTTAAGGCGGCGGCGGCGGCGTTGTTGACAAGCTCGGTGGCTACACGAGCAGGATGCTGAACAACACATGATGCTACACAGTGGCTCTCTGTTGGCACCGATGACAGTGAACCCTTTGTGTTTCTCAATAACAGCTTCAGCATTCCAGTGAAACACGAGCGGCCTCAGAATGAAGGTTATCGTGTTCTTCTCTGTGGCGAGCGAAGCCGACACACGGCGTCTGATGACTGCAGAGGTAATCCAGACTGTGAGCGGTGACTCCACTTGTTTTCTGTCCTCTCGTGTTTCCTGACCTCGTGTGAACCCAACAGCACGGGGCGTCCTCGAGTTCACAGCGAGCGTCTCTGTCAGGACAAAACGCCGCTCGCCGCTCAGGAAGGAACAAACGCTTTCAGTCACTTTGACTCTTTGACAAAAAAGAGTAAAGTGTTGATTCTCAACAGAGACCGTCCACTTTTACAGCAGCTCTCATTCCTGAAGGAAGTTGCCCCATGCGGGTCCTCAAGTGGTCGGAGTCCGTTACCATGACAACCGGCTAAAACCACCTGTTATGAGTCCTGTTTGTTACCAGAGTCTGCGTTTAGTTCCGGGGTGAAATAATCTACGCTGCTCGGGGGTTTTACTTTCAGGGAAAAGGTTCAGGGACTTTTTGGGGCGGGGCCTGCATCGCTGATCGTCTCTGATTGGGTCAGGCTCTCGTCGTGTTTGGTAACGTCTGATTGGCCGGGCACTAGTAGTGTTTAAAGACCGTCGACTCTTGTGCTGCGCTGCAGTCTATCTTGGAATTTGAATTGACAAATTCCCAGTTGGAAGTGTAAATTGGAACGCCCCCCGGAAGTCAGAATCCTGACTCGGACACTCGGAGAACGTGTAGTAGCCCGAGTTGAGTTCCAACATGGCGGCTCCGTGCATCAACCGAACGTTAAAGCTGTCGTGTCAAACACACCCATGTTGTCTCTGTGGACGTGTCGTCTCATCGTCTGGTGTCAGCTAACAGAACAAAAGTCCTCCATGTTGCTTTTCCGACTTGCAACTGGAACACGCTCATCTAGGATGTGACGTCATTCCCAGGATCCGAGGTAAACAGAACGCGGCACTGTTGTTGTTTCGGAGGTGTAATACGCTTTGCCACCACCAGGGGACATGACGTGATAATAAAGGTGATCTCACCTCGTACAGGAGACAGCCCAGAGACCAGATGTCAGACTTAAAGTTGTACCCGTTCTCGTGGATCCTCTCCGGGGACATGTAGTACGGGGTCCCCACTGACACACACACACACACACACACACACACACACACACACACACACACACACACACACACACACACACAATTATAATCCTCTTTATTTACACGTCCAATAGAAACCTGATTGTTCTGTGTGTGTGTGTGTGTGTGTGTGTGTGTGTGTGTGTGTGTTACCTAAGGAGTGAGCTGCTGTCGTTTTGGAGCTGAAGAATCGTCCTAAGCCCAGATCGCCCAGCTTCACCTCGCCCCCCGCCGTGATGAACACGTTGGCGGGTTTGATATCTGGTGAAAACACGCACACAAAGATTTGAGTCAGGCGGAGAGGAAGATGGAGACGGCCTCGTCTCTGCCATGTAAACTGTGAAAGCCTGAGTGGCGGCGAGGAGCAGCAGGACGGATGACATCAGCAGAGGCGACGGCGTGCATGTTTGTGTAAATGAGCAGTTTGGTTACCGCGGTGCATCACCCTGCGTGAGTGCATGTGCTCCAGAGCGCTGCACAGCTGCACAAAATACTTCCAGATCGTCCTCTCTGGGATGAGCCGCCGCTTCTTCTTAAAGTACTGAAGACACAGAGGGAGGGACAGTGAGGACGCAGCACGGGACGACGGCCCGCTGAGCCACAGGCTGGATGATAGCATGAGACACACAGCTGATAGCATGTGGTTTTATTAAAGGGGGCTGTACTAGAGTTTATGAACCCTTTGAGATGTCGGTCAGCTACGATGCTCGCTAATCGCAGGCTGCAGACTTCCTGCATCTCCTCCACCTGCAGCGCTCCGATCAGCTGTTTGGTTCTGTTTGGTTCTGTTTGGTTCTGCACGGTTCTGCACGCCTCCAAAGACTCGACATGATCACAGTAACAACAACGGAGTTCACAGACGATAAAATGTCTGCAGATGGAGACTCAATAAGTCCCAACATTATGATTTTATTCATGTTCGGGGTGGCTGAAGTTCTTCAAACGACCTCGCCTGCAGCGGTGTTTAGCTTTGATGCTGCACGACCTGTTTCTCTTTAAAGGGGCGGAGCCTTGCTGACCGACATCTCTGTGGTAGCCCGTACAGCCACAAACAGCGGACTATCCCTTTAATCTGACCCCTGACCTTGATCATCTGCGACAGGTCTCCTGCGTCGGCGAGCTCCAGGACGATGTTCAGCTCGTTGTCCTCGATGAAGGAGTCGAGGTATTTGATCACGTTGGGATGATTCAGCTGCTGCAGACGCCGCGTGGGACAAAAGTGCGAGACGTCAGAGTGAAAATAATCGGAGACAAAGGAGACGCTTCAAATCCGCCTCGAGGACGAGCTGGAGCATCGATTCTCTCCTCACCTTGAGCAGGTCGATCTCTTTGATGCAGTCCTGACGAGCCTTGGCGTCCATCATGTCGAAGATCTGAAACAACGAAACAACGATCAATTAAAGGTCACATGATGCAACATACAGTCTGTATGTCAGCCCTGTGATTGGCTGGTGACCAGTCTGTAGAGGTGGCGTGCTGACGGTCTGTAGAGGTGGCGTGCAGACAGTCTGTAGAGGTGGCGTGCAGACAGTCTGTAGACGTGGCGTGCGGACAGTCTGTAGAGGTGGCGTGCAGACAGTCTGTAGAGGTGGCGTGCAGACAGTCTGTAGAGGTGGCGTGCAGACAGTCTGTAGAGGTGGCGTGCAGACAGTCTGTAGAGGTGGCGTGCAGACAGTCTGTAGAGGTGGCGTGCAGACAGTCTGTAGACGTGGCGTGCAGACAGTAACCCCCCCCCCCCCACCCGCCTGTGGTTTATTGTCCTGGATGTTTCCTCCTCACCTCAGCTCACCCCGACTTCACGCCGTGGCGGTTTGCGTTCACACACGCAGCTCAGGCAGAAACATTTCAGGAAGTTCAAAGATTTTTATACGAGTGTGAGAAAAAAAAAAAAAAAAAAAAAAAAAGGAAACAAAGAGAATAAAGAGTTTTGATTTGAGCAGGGGGGGGGCGGGACTCGGGTACCTGGACTTTCTTGAGGGCGACCAGCTGATCCTCCAGCAGGTACGTGGCTTTATACACCTCGCTGAACTGACCTCGACCGATCTTCTTCTCGATCTGGAAGTTCGCCATCGAGCAGCAGAACGTCCGGCCCGACACGTTCTTCTACAAAACACAACAGAGAGAACAGAAGGGTTCCTCTCAGGAAGAGCTCGCACAGCTGTGAACACACGGTGACAGTGAGCGAGGCGTACCTGTGCGTCCTGAGCTGCCCGCTGCTTCAGGTGGTTCAGGTTGTCTAACGGCGGCTGGTTGTTGTTCTGAGCCTCCATCATGGCGGCGGATCTGCGACGGAGCAGAGAGAGAAAAACCCCGACTTGATTCCTGAGATTCACACGGAGCGAAGTGTGTCGGCGGTGAGATGGAGACAGAGACGAGCGGCAGGAAGCAGGCGGCGTGTGGCACACGTGTCACAGAGCAGGAAGCGCGCGTGGCGGGCGGCGCTGAAACCTTCAGAATGATGACCAACATGGAAACTGTGACGAGCTGAAGGAAGTGACGAGAGTGTCGCAACACCCAAACATGACGCCGCTGCTGCTGCCACAAAACAGAAGTACAGTACGACACGTGTGTTTAGACACTTCTCCCTGGTGAGAGGTCAAAGGTCACACATAGCTCCGCCTCTTCACAGCCTGAAAACCATCCAGGCGTGTGGAGTGAGAGGCAGGTCGACCCAGCTGGAGCGCTCACCTCCTCAGACACGTTCTGCTCTGAGGCCTCCCTCCTCCCTCCTCCTCCCTCCTCCTCCTCCCTCCTCCTCCTTCTCCCTCCTCCTCCTCCCTCCTCCTCCTCCTCCTCCCTCCTCCTCCTCCCTCCTCCTCCTTCTCCCTCCTCCTCCTCCTCCTCCTCCCTCCTCCTCCTCCCTCCTCCTCCCTCCTCCCTCCTCCTCCTCCTCCTCCCTCCTTCTCCCTCCTCCTCCTTCTCCTCCCTCCTCCCTCCTCCTCCT
>NC_136706.1:23895720-23935720 GCF_947650265.1 Symphodus melops
GAGAGAGAGAGAGAGAGAGAGAGAAGGACAAAACAACCCAGAGAAGGAAATCTGAAGAGGCTGTTTGTCCAAAACAAGAAGCTCCAACATCGGAGCAACACGTCAGCCGTCTGCAGGCCTGAAGAGAACTCCGTCTCATGAGCATCATCTTCTTCATGAAGCTCACCTGTTCAGTGCAGCTTGGATTCTGAGCGAGTGAGCCATGATGTCCTTCTGTTAGCATGCAGCAGTCTGGTAACGTCTGGCACATCCAACATCGTAGCATGGAGGAGCAGGATAGGTGTGTGTAAACATGCACAGGTGTCACCTTCAGGTGAGACGCTGCAGGCTCAGGGTGTCAGGAGAGGGACGTCTTTGTTCAGTTGAGAAGCTGCCACCCTCGCCCTGCTCACGTTCTGTTCACATGTGCTTAATGAACTTACATGTTAAGTGTTGCTTTCAGGTGTTCAGGGTTTAAACTGACATCACACGAGTCTCAGGCGTGCAGCGGCGTGCGAGCTGGCGTGTTGCTGTCATAACACTGACTCATCTGTCTCCTCTCAGGTGGCTCAATGAGCAGAGTGGACGCTCTTCTTCTCTGGTTCAGGAGGACAGATGAAGGATGTGAGCACGTTTGTGTCTTTGTGTGGTGACGAGCGTGCACAGATCAGGAGGAGCCTCATTCATCCAACCTGCAGACTGTCATTCATCCAACCTGCAGACTGTCATTCATCCAACCTGCAGACTGTCATTCATCCAACCTACAGACTGTCATTCATCCAACCTGCAGTCTGTCATTCATCCAACCTGCAGACTGTCATTCATCCAACCTGCAGACTGTCATTCATCCAACCTGCAGACTGTCATTCATCCAACCTGCAGACTGTCATTCATCCAACCTACAGACTGTCATTCATCCAACCTGCAGACTGTCATTCATCCAACCTACAGACTGTCCTTCATCCAACCTGCAGACTGTCATTCATCCAACCTGCAGACTGTCATTCATCCAACCTGCAGACTGTCCTTCATCCAACCTGCAGACTGTCATTCATCCAACCTGCAGACTGTCATTCATCCAACCTGCAGACTGTCATTCATCCAACCTGCAGACTGTCATTCATCCAACCTACAGACTGTCATTCATCCAACCTGCAGACTGTCATTCATCCAACCTACAGACTGTCCTTCATCCAACCTGCAGACTGTCATTCATCCAACCTGCAGACTGTCATTCATCCAACCTGCAGACTGTCATTCATCCAACCTGCAGACTGTCATTCATCCAACCTACAGACTGTCCTTCATCCAACCTGCAGACTGTCATTCATCCAACCTGCAGACTGTCATTCATCCAACCTGCAGACTGTCATTCATCCAACCTGGAGACTGTCATTCATCCAACCTGCAGACTGTCATTCATCCAACCTGGAGACTGTCATTCATCCAACCTGCAGACTGTCATTCATCCAACCTACAGACTGTCATTCATCCAACCTGCAGACTGTCATTCATCCAACCTACAGACTGTCATTCATCCAACCTGCAGACTGTCCTTCATCCAACCTGCAGACTGTCATTCATCCAACCTACAGACTGTCATTCATCCAACCTGCAGACTGTCATTCATCCAACCTACAGACTGTCCTTCATCCAACCTACAGACTGTCATTCATCCAACCTGCTGTTTGTAGGTGCATCAAACTGCAGAGGAGGGATACAGAAGTTCTATTGGCTGCATTTGGAGCAGAAGCAGTTTGATGCATATTCACAACACGAGACATGAAGGGGTTAAAAACCACCTGATGAGTGAAATCAGACAGTTCAATGAAAAGGCTTTATTTTGTTGAGCTGTGTTGGTCCAGAGACAGACTGAGCAGTCCTCGTCCTCAGGCGTCAGGACTCTGATCCTAAAGAAGGAAACCTTTAAAAGACACGAGGGAGGCCATTTCCCCCTTTAGAACGTGTCTGCTCCTCCACTCTGTGATGTGCAGCCCGACACCTTTAAAGAGGGGTAAGAGGGGCTTTGCACCAAAACACACCACTGGCTCCAGCTCCTCCCCTCTCCTCGTCTCTGTCCTCGGGGCAACATGCTGCATCACTGTTCTCTTCCTGCCCTATTTCAGGAACAGCAGCATCATGTTTCTGTTTTCTTTCCCAGCAGCCGCTTCAATGGGACGCTTTGATTGGAGGCACGCTGAGTATTTAATAGGACAGCAGGCTCAGCGTGCTGGTAATCTGGCCCTGCAGCACCGTCGTCCCGCTCTGATCACACTGATACGTGCACCCGTCCTCTGGAGAGCGAGGGAACGCGCCGCCGCCGCGCTCACACAACACGTCAACAGTCTTTAACACAGTTTGGAATTTAATTTCACAGCGATTAGCACAAAGCTGTGTTTTAAAGAACACACTGCACAACAGAGTGCTAGAAACTCAGCAAGGGGAAGCCACACACACACACACACACACACACACAGGCAGCCTGCACAGTCGTGGCTAAGTGAGGTCGGCTGTGCTGAATACAGAGCAGACGTCAGTTTTGCTTCACAGACTGGAGGGACAACATCATCAGCAGAACACTTTCAACCAAATCCACTTTTCAAATGGAATCTTTCACATCTTCAGCCTCTGCAGCTTCCTGTGCAGCAGATCGGAAGTGCTGACAGTTTATAGAAATACAGAAGGCAAAGGAGTCCAACACGAATGCTAAACATCTCGGAGACGAGGCGAGAGCAAACAGATCCAATAAACAGGAACTAGCCCTTCAGGGGTTTTTACATATGGAAGTATTAACACATGAAATCTGACCTTGATAAAAAAAACACATCTTCAGAAGAAGATTGACTTCCATCAGAGTCGAGTCGGGAAGGTTGTGAACATGTCTGGGGAAACAAGCAGGAGACAAACGAGCTGCTGAACACGAAAAGCGAAAAAGTGTGGGATGAAATGAGATCTAAGAGCGAGGTCAGGGTTTGTTACTCCCTCCAGTTTGTGTGTCTGCAGGTATAAATAGCAGCATCAGCAACACAACGTGTGGAAGTGAGGAGAATAAACGAGCGGCTGCAGGAGAACAGACAGCGGGTAAAGAGGGAGCAGAGCGCACACTGTAATCGCCACTAAATAAATTGCCGGTGTCTCTACCTGAATGCAGAGACGGGCTGACACTCTGACACCGGGAAGTAGGCCGCTCTAAAACGAGCCGGCCCTGGAGGGAAACATCTCCGCTTCCCGCTGCGACCGTCTGAGGCGGGAAATCAGGCCGGCTCGGGAAAGGAAGGAAGGAAGGATGTAATTGGGCGACTGGTGGTTTTTTAATACGTAACACTGTGTGAACCCAGAACACACGACCTGACACAAAAACATCGACTGTACTAAAGGTGTTCACTATCAGGGAGAGGAAGTTTCCTCAGACTGCTGTGCAATTAGTAAAAAAAAAAAAAAGCTCTCAGGCTTTATGTGCATAAAGATGTAATTAAAAACCTGACGTCCCACTCTGTCAAATCCTGACGAGTCCTCGAGGATCAATTAAGCCGAAGACGCAGAAAGCGTGTGCACGCTGCAGCGTCCCCCCAGGACAGACACGCAAAACGCTTCCTGCAGGAGGACGTTAAATTAACGAGCGCACGTCTTTAATTCACTAAGCTGTGGACGTCGCCCTTCACAACAAGGCAAAAAAAGACAGCTGTTAGGCCACGCCCCCTCCACCCCCCTCTGTGTTCTTCTTCTTCTTCTCTCTAGTCCTCGACTCAAACTGCGTTCACACACGAGGGGCGGAGCCTTCAATGAAGTCAAAGAGTGGACGTATGTCTTTACCGAGGGATGACGGCGTCCCAGCGCTGGTTATGATGGCGTTTCTTTGGTGCTGGTCACCTGGCGCTATCAGGGATTCAAGTCCGCCACACTTCACCATGAACACTTCAGTCACTTTGCGAGCGCGTGCTGCTCGGGGCCGTCTTCAGGCGAGTCATGTGACCACACAGTGAGGACGAGATCCAGAGAAGAAACGTCTGTCAGCTTCTTTGTTTTATTGTGAAAGAGTCGTTAGGATAGAAGTAGGCCACGCCTCTCACCTTCTTTAAATCTGGAACCAGCTCAGTGATGATCCTCTGCTGGGTCTGCAGGGTCTGCTGGGTCTGGTGGGTCTGCAGGGTCTGCTGGGTTGCTGGGTCTGCTGGGTCTGCTGGGTCTGCTGGGTCCGGTGGGTTTGCTGGGTCTGCTGGGTCTGGTTGGTCTGGTGGGTCTGCAGGGTCTACTGGGTCTGGTAGGTCTGCTGGGTTTGCTGGGCCTGCTGGGTCTGGTGGGTTTGCTGGGTCTGGTTGGTCTGGTGGGTCTGCAGGGTCTACTGGGTCTGGTAGGTCTGCTGGGTTTGCTGGGCCTGCTGGGTCTGGTGGGTTTGCTGGGTTTGCTGGGTCTGGTGAGTCTGCTGGGTCTGCAGGGTCTGCTGGGTCTGCAGGGTCTGCTGGGTCTGGTGGGTTTGCTGGGTCTGCTGGGTCTGGTTGGTCTGGTGGGTCTGCTGGGTCTGCTGGGTCTGGTTGGTCTGGTGCTTCTGGTGGATCTGCTGGGTCTGATTGGTCTGGTGGGTCTTCTGGGTTTGGTGGGTCGGTCTGGTGGGGGGTTCTGAGGAGTTTTCGAACGCCATGTTTGATTGAACACCTTGCAGCTGGTGTTGACTGAAGCGAGGATGATGAAGGTCCAGATGTGTGTGTGAGCGCTGCTCATATGAACCAGGTCCAGTATTTACAGCCCGATCTCCTGCTGTGGGGGAGAGACCGCTCCCCTCCAGCTCGACCTCTGACACGTCCGCTCCACGCCCTTTCTTTTTACTTAGAGGCTTCTCAGGAAACGCAGCGATTCTCCTCGTGGAGCGTTCACAGATCTGAGGGTCTCGGCTGCTTGATCAATAAATCTGATCAGCAACTTCACATTGATTTCCTGACGGCATCACTTTCTCTCAGTGTGAAACGAGCGCTGAGACACGTTTACAAGTGTCTGAATCTTGACGGGAAGAGAATGGACATTCGGGGACTTGAAGCTTTAGTGTGCTGTTTTAGCTCTTCACACACTAACAGGAGTTCAGCCTGTTTAATTGATCAGTGTGTGAAGGCTGCATTTCCTGTGTGACCATCCTGCTCTCAAAGTGAAACCCAATAATAATGTAGGTCACCAGCAGCTCGATGTTCCTCTCAGATCCCCCCCCTCCCCCGTCCCCCCTGCTGTGACAGGATGCGTCCAGGTTTTCATGGCTGTTACAGAGCTGCAGTCCTGGCTCTGCTCTCACTGTGTCCTCTGAGGGGGATTTCAGAGTGTTGATGTGTAAGCAGGAAGCAGCTCGACGCAGAGACCGCCAAGCACCACGGCGTGAAACCATTTGTTGCTATAAACGGTACTTACATTGTAACACAGCGTTCCTAAAAAAAGAGCTGTCAGCGTGTGATGGTCTTTGTTTTCACCTGAATGTGTTACTGTAACTGCAGAAATCCTTCTCGCACAGTTTGCATGCTGACAAAAAGCCTGAAGGGAGCTGAATCGGTCCGTGGAGGCAGATTTTGGAGGTTGCATAATCAGATTGCTGCAACAGAAAAAAAAACACAAGAACACAAATGTGCACTGAAATCATATAAAGCATGATAAAGATCCTTGAATATACGTAGATGCACAAACACTGCTGAGCCTAGAAGGCAGATCTCTGATAGTGAATGTGACGACCTATGACCCCTGAATGCCACCAGATAGGTTCGTGTCCGCTCCGTCACGCTAGCAGAGCTGATAGCAAACAGGTACCGGCTGTTTCCTGTTAGGACCGACTGACCCACCACGAGGGTCCAGCCAGCAGGGCTGCCCTTTGTCACCGGTTCTGTTCATAACTTTTATGGACAGACTTTCTAAGTGCAGCCAGGGGCCGGAGGGGTCCAGGTTCAGGGACCACAGGATCTCGTCTCTGCTTTTTGTGGATGATGTGGTCCTTTTGGCTCGATGGATGGATGGATGGATGGATGGATGGCTGAAGGATGGATGATGGATGGATGGATGGATGGATGATGGATGGATGGTTGGATGGATGGATGGATGGATGGATGGATGATAGATGGATGGATGGATGGCTGATGGATGGATGGATGGATGGATGATAGATGGATGGATGGATGGATGGATGGATGGATGATGGATGGATGATGGATGGATGGCTGATGGATGGATGATAGATGGATGGATGGATGGCTGATGGATGGATGGATGGATGGATGGATGGATGGATGGATGATAGATGGATGGATGGATGGCTGATGGATGGATGGATGGATGGATGAAGGATGGATGATGGATGGATGGATGGATGGATGGATGGATGGATGGATGATAGATGGATGGATGGGTGGATGATAGATGGATGGATGGCTGATGGATGGATGGATGGATGGATGATAGATGGATGGATGGATGGCTGAAGGATGGATGATGGATGGATGGATGGATGATGGATGGATGGAGTCCAGACTTATTGCATAATGAACCTTCATGGAGGAAACGATCTGAAGACTTCTAGAAGAAAATCTCCTCGTTGGAAAAGCTGACATCTTGCTGACATCACACATCGTGTGTGTGTGTGTGTGTGTGTGTGTGTGTGTGTGTGTGTGTGTGTGTGTGTGTGTGTGTGTGTGTGTGAGAGAGAGAGAGAGATAATGATGGCAAACAGCTGAGCATATTGACCAGTTTATGCTGACCATCTGCAGCACGGCACCCTGGGAAATTAAGGAAGCAAACACAGTTAATTAGAGGACGATGTTTATATGAATAAAACTCATTGAGTGGTGATGACTGCCGGTCGGAGCGTTATCACGGAGAAGTCATCATGAACTGTCTCCGCAGTCAGACCAGAACGAGAGGCAGAGTACTTCAGATCAAATTAAAACTTTACAAAGTTCCTGAAGGAAACGTGGAGTCCTACCCTTAAACTGGGGTCCACTTCCTTCTTTGAGCGTTCACGTGTCCTGTGGACCGTGAGACCAGTGTGAGACCAGCATGCACACTGAGACCAGCTCTTTAAGTGGACTGAGACCAGCTCTTCAAGGGGACTGAGACCAGCTCTTCAAGCGGACTGGGACCAGCTCTTCAAGGGGACTGAGATCAGCTCTTCAAGGGGACTGAGATCAGCTCTTCAAGGGGACTGAGACCAGCTCTTCAAGGGGACTGAGACCAGCTCTTCAAGGGGACTGAGACCAGCTCTTCAAGCGGACTGGGACCAGCTCTTCAAGGGGACTGAGACCAGCTCTTCAAGGGGACTGAGACCAGCTCTTCAAGGGGACTGAGACCAGCTCTTCAAGTGCACTGAGACCAGCTCTTCAAGCGGACTGAGACCAGCTCTTCAAGGGGACTGAGACCAGCTCTTCAAGCGGACTGAGACCAGCTCTTCAAGTGCACTGAGACCAGCTCTTCAAGCGGACTGACACCAGCTCTTCAAGGGGACTGAGACCAGCTCTTCAAGGGGACTGAGACCAGCTCTTCAAGCGGACTGAGACCAGCTCTTCAAGTGCACTGAGACCAGCTCTTCAAGCGGACTGAGACCAGCTCTTCAAGGGGACTGAGACCAGCTCTTCAAGGGGACTGAGACCAGCTCTTCAAGGGGACTGAGACCAGCTCTTCAAGCATCTGTCCACGAGGGGACTCGGGCACAGTACCCGAGCATGGCACGTCTGTGTCCACGCTGCTCCAATGAACCGGACTATGGGGTCCAATGTGCAGCGTCCTGATAGGCTGCACTGATTGGGTAAGCTGTGTTTGTTTGTTTGGCGTTTCTGACTCGGAGGAGACGAGATAAATCAGACGACATCTGGAGAAAATAAACGATGGAATAAAATGTATGTGTCTGCTTTGGGCTTCCGTAGCTCCTCTGACCTGAATACGCTCTCCTCGTATTCGACCAGAAAACCCGCTCAGAATATATCGGGGGGGGGGGGGAATGAAGCAGACTTAAATTAGACGTTTATCCGATGAGGTCTGGAAAGACGGCGGTCACCTCAACATTTAGAAAATCTGCCTCCAAAAACTCGATTACCGCAGCTCACACCTGATTGGAGGAATTTTTGAAAAGTATAAACATTTGATTTCAGGCCTTGGACACTGCTCGCTCGCTCTCTCTCTCTCTCTCTCTCGCTCTCTCTCTCTCTCGCTCTCTCTCTCTCTCTCTCTCTCCACCCTGACCCGGTCACACCTCAAACACTGTGACAGTCCATTCTAACTTTTTCATTTTCGAAGAAATGTCCCAGCTCACTTTCCAATCTCTCTCTCTGCCTAAAGTCACATTCTTAATGCCAGAGTCACACACACACACACACACACACACACACACACACACACACACACACACACACACACACACACACACACACACACACACACACACACACACACACACACACACACACACACACACACACACACACACACACACACACACACTCTGATGGTATATTTCTAAATATAAATGTGATCATATCAGACAGGAAGTGGTGTGAAGGCAGAGTGAGAGGTTTAGTGAACACCATGATCATGACGTGTGTGTTTCACGCTGTGAGATCCTAAAGGACCCGAACCCATCAGAGCCTGGAAACACCTCAAGGAGGTCCGATGTGTCCTTAGCAAAGACCCTCAACCCCAAGTTGTGAATGTGATGAGTTAATACTGATGGACTCTCAGCTCTAAACGCTGAACGCGCTCCAGCTTCAGACTAAATTAAACATTCAGCATTTGGCAAAAACGAATCAGCGCAACATGAATGTGACATGTGGAGGGTTGAAATCAGAAGCTGCTGCTGGGAGCAAACATCACAGAGGTCTGGCAACACAAAGCCGTGGTGTTTAGCGTGTTCAGAGAATAATCTGCAGGATGTAAAACACGGTGTGTGTGTGTGTGTGTGTGTGTGTGTGTGTGTGAGGGGGAAACTGCCTGAGTGCACTGTTTGGGTATTAGTCCACAGAGAGGCTGGGGTCAGAGCAGCATTCATCCCTCAGCCCTCTGCTTTCTGCTGAGCCACAGAAAACACATAAAAAGTCTGCACACCTTCAGACGAGCGAGGGCTGCCCGGGCTTGAGCTGTGAAACGCTCGCTTTACACTCTCAAATCCGGCGTTTAACAGCCGCTGTAAGAGCTGCTTTCATACATAATGTCATCCAGGAGGAGCAAGAAGTTCCATTGAGTGCTTTAAAAACAGCCTGAAAAAGCAGAATGATGGTTCACAGAGTTTCCCTTTGTGCTCCTCTGAGAGGGGAGATTTCATCTGATACAGCGCTGACCACACAGCGCTCGCGCTACGTCAACATGTCTTTACGCAGAGGTCTGTTCACATTAACATGTCACGTGTCCGACCAGCGAGACGTGATTGGACGACTGTAATCACCGACGAGACCTCGTGACCTCTACATCGTGTTCCACGCCTGCAGCTTCATCTGAGACAAGATCAAACAGGCTGAATCATTGAGAGGTTTAACTGATCGGAGATCATTCAAAGTCATCGACAGCTAGTTTATCCACAGGTGGTTTCCATGGCAACGAGTGATGGAGACTCGGAGGGGAGGGGGGGGGGGGACTGGGAGATTATTTTCTGCATGTCGTACAGGGGAAGGATGAAAATCACTGCCGTGGTTCATAAACCGATGACATGCTGAGCTTAAACACAGAGAGGCTCCTGACAGACGGGGATTCAAACCAGCAACCTCCTCACTGTGAGGGGACAGAGACAACCACTGCAGCAGCGTGCAGACCTGATCTCTTTGATGCAAAAAGAAAATTATAAATCAACATAAAAGTATGAAAGGAAGTCGACACATCAGGTTCAACAAGACCTCTCACACACACACACACACACACACACACACACACACACACACACACACACACACACACACACACACACACACCACAACATACAACCGTAAAACTCTACTACAGCTGCAGCACAAACACAGTTTTTAAAGCAGCTCTGGACCTTTGGCTCGCCCCAGAGAACAATTCTGAGCACAATACATGCTGATATTACAGTGTGTGTGTGTGTGTGTGTGTGTGTGTATGCGTGCTGTGCAGCCTTCCTGATAGTGAATCCACTGAATCGTGTTTCGTGGAGCGTTGGAAAGCTCTGCTGATTTGGCCAATTACAGCTCGGCTAACAAAAGGTCAGTGTTTCATTACACACTACACAGAGCTGCCAAGTCGGCCTGACAAACATGAAGAAAGTCACAACAAAGAGAGGAGTGTGTGTGTGTGTGTGTGTGTGCTCACACACACGCTGACACACCTGGATGTGTCCAAGGTGAGGAAAATCTTCACTTTCAGCCTTCTCTTCGTTTATTTCACTTCAACTCCCAAGATGCCGAGCAGCGAGCTGATGCACGACCACGCGACAACAGACCTCCCCCCTCTATGGGACGCGAGCAGGGCAAAGGATTATGGGATGCTTGGCGAGCAGGCGCAGGCTCCAGGCGGGACAGAAGTTGACCTTACAGTGAACAATATTCAAATGAGCGTGATGCGATCGGCTCAATCCGCCGTCTGAAGGCTCGACAGGAAACGCTTTTTAACCCAGCACTCAAAAACACAAACCAACATGGCGGCTTTTTCTCTGCAGACACAGAGCAGTGAGATATCCGTCTGAGAGGATCTGCAGCGAGAAACGTGGAGCGTGGTTTCTGAATACATGAACGTTTGTTTGACCTTCGAGGTGCGCGCCTCGCTGTGACTGACAGCTGCTTGTTCACGCCCACAAGCAGCGAGGAGACGAGGCGTCCAGCGAGGTCTGACGTCAAGCCTGGAGACTTGTTGGTGCCGCACCGTCACGGGCCTTCAGCAGGTATTGGACCCTGCAGAATGAAGCGGGACAAGCGGAGGAGGCTTTGAGCTCGGCGTGCGGGTTAATGACACCCTGATCTCCCGTCGCTCCTCCCTCTCCTTCCTCTCCTCCCTCTCCTCCTCTCCTCCCTCTCCTCCCTCTCCTCCTCTCCTCCCTCTCCTTCCTCTCCTCCTCTCCTCCTCTCCTCCCTCTCCTCCTCTCCTCCCTCTCCTTCTCTCCTCCCTCTCCTCCTCTCCTCCCTCTCCTCCCTCTCCTCCTCTCCTCCCTCTCCTCCCTCTCCTCCCTCTCCTCCTCTCCTCCCTCTCCTCCCTCTCCTCCTCTCCTCCTCTCCTCCCTCTCCTTCCTCTCCTCCCTCTCCTTCCTCTCCTCCCTCTCCTCCCTCTCCTCCCTCTCCTCCTCTCCTCCCTCTCCTCCCTCTCCTCCCTCTCCTTCCTCTCCTCCTCTCCTCCCTCTCCTCCCTCTCCTCCCTCTCCTGTCGCTCCTCCCTCTCCTCCCTCTCCTCCCTCTCCTCCCTCTCCTTCCTCTCCTCCCTCTCCTCCCTCTCCTCCCTCTCCTTCCTCTCCTCCCTCTCCTTCCTCTCCTCCCTCTCCTCCCTCTCCTCCCTCTCCTCCTCTCCTCCCTCTCCTTCCTCTCCTCCCTCTCCTCCCTCTCCTCCCCTCCACTATAAACTCTTGTTGGGTTTGACGTGGCAGAGTTCCCTGACGTAGCTGCTCCTGTTTATGCTTCAGAAGTGTTTATGACCATATAAATAAGGGCAGTTTAGTCAGTCTAATAACCCCGCAGAGCTGATGTCACCGCGCTGTAACCGTGCTGCGCTCAGTCCCGTGTTCCTCCCAGACTTCAAAGGTACAAAGAGCTTCAGAGGAGCAGAGAAAATGTTTACTTCTGCTTCACAGAGAGATAAAACCATCACAGCGTCTCCCTGCAGACCAAGGGGGGGGGGGGGCTGGACCAGGTAAGGAGGCCTACTGAACAATCTCTCCTCTCTTTAACACCCTCCTCTCACTTCTGTTCCTTCATCCTTCTCATGTTTCCTCTCTGGTTTCCTGCTTCCTTTCCTCCTCTCGTCTCCTCGCTTCCTCCTTTTAAAAACTTTTCCTCTCCGCACATTTAATCGTCTTTTTTTTCTCCTCCTCTGTTCTCCCCCCTCGCTCGCCTCCTCTTCCTCAGTTCATGAAGGAAGTGGAGCTTCAAAAGAGCATTGACCCTTTACATCTCCGACACACACACACACACACACACACACACTCACACACACACACACACACACACACACACACACACATATGGATGCACAGATTTCACACACAACGCAGCTCTTACACTAATAGCTTTTTAACACACACTCCAGTAAACACAAACAAACACACACACACGCATGAACACACAGAAATGAAATTCAGCCCATGATGAAAAATGTGCCGGCGTTACCATGGAGAGAGAGGAGACGTTTTCTTCTTCTGATGAAATGAGGGAGGAAGTAAATCCTGAGGGAGAAGGGGGGGTGACAAATCTGCAGGCTGCAGATAAACACAGAGGTGAAGAAGACGATGAAGAGGAGGAGGAGGAGGAGGAAGAGGAGCGGTGAGGACGCAGAGAGAACAGAGTGAAAGGCTGAGCTGTGGATTTACAGCCTGTGATCACACTCTGACCTGCACACACACAGGACCGCTACAACCTGGAACCAAGTCCACAAGAGACACAATCCTGGACTCACCCGGGTCAGGACTAAACCTGGGCTGTTTCCACGCATGCACAGCTCTCCTGGACTGCGTGCTAGCTGCTGCTCAGAGAGCTGGATGACATGTTCATGTCCTTCAGGTGTGACAGGAGATCTGAACGGACTCCTGTGAAACACGTGTAGTGATTGGAATAAAGCTACAAGACAAACGTCGTGAAGCACGCCGGGTAAGCACGCCGTCCCTGAGGAACGCCACGGTTTCTCAAGCGTGATCAGGCTCTAAGGACCGCTCACATTCAGACACCTCGATGTAGGGAGACGCCAGATTTCACGGGTCAGAGCTGAACCTGAACTCATAGCAGACAGGATCTGAAGCCACACACACACACACACACACACACACACACACACACACACACACACACACACACACACACACACACACACACACACACACACACACACACACACACACACACACACACACACACACACACACACACACACACACACACACACACACACACACACACACACACACACACACACACAGTCCAGGCCTAAAACAAGACTCCCATACGCAGCGTGGAGAGTTCATGTACGAGCTGCTCACACCCTGACACCTGAACGCATCGTGTGGACTCACATGAACGTGTCAGAGAGCAAACTGTTCTGTGTCCTGTGTGAATGTGTGTGTGAGTCCTGACTGTCTCCAGTGAGGGAGAAGCTGGAGTCCTGCTGGCTGTGTTGTTGTCAGAGCTGTGTTTACATGGCTCCTCCCCTTGTGTATAAAAGCTGTTTGAGTCAAGAAGAAGAAGAACATACTCACTGATTATTAGGATCATTCTGTGTCAGTTTACATGAAGCTACCAGCTAACTGAAGAGCACTAACATTAGCATGCTAACCCAACAACGCAGGACACAGGTGATTGAAGCTACCAGCTAACTAAAGAGCGCTAACATTAGCATGCTAACCCAACAACGCAGGACACAGGTGATTGAAGCTACCAGCTAACTAAAGAGCGCTAACATTAGCATGCTAACCCAACAACGCAGGACACAGGTGATTGAAGCTACCAGCTAACTAAAGAGCGCTAACATTAGTATGCTAACCCAACAACGCAGGAGGTGAGACACAGCTGGAGCCGAGGGGGCGGGAGGGGAGGGAGGATGGAGGTGTGTCTCTGGAGGAGAGCGGAGGCTTTAGCAGGGAGGAGGCGTGGCCTAACAGCAGTTTGTTTTGCTTTCATGCTGGAGCTCAAGCACGACACCTACTGGATCAAGAAGTCGCAGATTCTTCCTTTAAGACTGACTTGTTATTCTGTCGATCGCACTCCTGACCTGATGACGACGCGTCAGTCAAAGTTTGAGGATCTTTACAGATGCTCAAAGTTATCCTGCGTGCAACATGAACGTCTGAGCCTCACTCATGATAATCTGATGTTTGGGATATTTCAGTAAAACATAGCATGGCTCGAATGATAAGAGAAGACAAGAGACACATCTGACTGTGCTGTCAGCTCAACCCTCACAAACAAACTTCACAGCTTTAAAGCACGGAGGAGACGGCGAGCAGCTGATGCCCTTTGTCAGCCCTCCTGGTGCTGTTTTCCTCTTAATCCCATTCTGTGTGCAGCTCAGCTGTAGGTCTGCGTCCTCCTCCTCTGTTGACACAAACATCACGCCGCTCCATGCACATGTGCTTCACTGAGCTGAAATGAAACAGCACAACCTGTTATTGATGTTCAGACCAGTTTGAGCTGGTGGGAGGCCAAGACTTCACCTGAATCAGCACTGCCAGAGCCCGTCCTGCCAGCCTCCAAAGTCCCTCAGTGTGCACGCGTGTGTGTGTGTGTGTGTGTGTGTGTGTGTGTTCATGCATGCAGCTCACAGACGTGTGTGCAGGAACGTGTGTTAATCCGGCCCCGTGGACCACACAGAGGCTGAGCAGGAGAATCATAATGCCATCATCATGTGTTCCTGCTGGCTGAGCACAGACTCTCTGCTCCTGCCTCACAGTCACAATCATCACTGACAAACACAAACACATCAAAAATAAAGAACACGATTTATTTATGTTGCATTAAACAGCCGAGGACACATCAAAGGTTCTGCTCATTTCACTGAACTGATCGTCTCTGTGAAGCTGTGAGACGATGTCCAAGGCCACGGCTGATAACAGACACCTTAAGGACTCTTAATTACACAATGTACACAAACATCAAACCCCAGGAACAGGCCGTGTGGAGTCAGCAGACTGAGGGGGGGGGGGGCCGGTTTCATAATGACCCGGCTGCTCTCCGTCTCTGATTGGACGGCCACGCCTACTTATTACACAAACCAGAAACACCTGGAGACAGACGCCAACACGAATGATGAAGGACACTTTGAGACACATTCAGGAATTAAAGGAAGCAGACGTCTCCGTCTCACACTGGGTGGACCAGTCTTGACTCGGTCTTGATCCCTGAGTGTCCTGGTGTTGGTCCCTGAATGTCCTGGTCTTGACTTGGTCTTGATCCCTGACTGTCCTGGTCTTGATCCCTGAGTGTCCTGGTCATGATCCCTGAGTGTCCTGGTCTTGACTTGGTCTTGTTTCCTGAGTGTCCTGGTCTTGATCCCTGACTGTCCTGGTCTTGATTCCTGAATGTTCTGGTCTTGATCCCTGACTGTCCTGGTCTTGACTTGGTCTTGATCCCTGAGTGTCCTGGTCTTGACTTGGTCTTGATCCCTGAGTGTCCTGGTCTTGACTTGGTCTTGATTCCTGAATGTCCTGGTCTTGATCCCTGACTGTCCTGGTCTTGATCCCTGACTGTCCTGGTTTTGATCCCTGAGTGTCCTGGTCTTGACTTGGTCTTGATCCCTGACTGTCCTAGTCTTGACTTGGTCTTGATGCCTGAGTGTCCTGGTCTTGATTCCTGAATGTCCTGGTCTTGACTTGGTCTTGATCCTTGAGTGTCCTGGTCTTGACTTGGTCTTGATCCTTAAGTGTCCTGGTCTTCACCCGGTCCCTGAGTGTCCTGGTCTTGATCCCTGAGTGTCCTGGTCTTCACCCGGTCCCTGAGTGTCCTGGTCTTGATCCCTGAGTGTCCTGGTCTTCACCCGGTCCCTGAGTGTCCTGGTCTTGATCCCTGAGTGTCCTGGTCTTGATCCCTGACTGTCCTGGTCTTAATCCCTGAGTGTCCTGGTCTTGACCCGATCCCTTAGTGTCCTGGTCTTGACCCGGTCCCTGAGTGTCTTAGTGTTGACCCGGTCCCTGAGTGTCCTGGTCTTGATCCCTGATTTTCCTGGTGTTGACCCGGTCCCTGAGTGTCTTGGTGTTGACCCGGTCCCTGAGTGTCCTGGTGTTGACCCGGTCCCTGAGTGTCCTGGTGTTGACCCGGTCCCTGAGTGTCCTGGTCTTGACCCGGTCCCTGAGTGTCTTAGTGTTGACCCGGTCCCTGAGTGTCTTGGTGTTGCCCTGGTCCCTGAGTGTCTTAGTGTTGACCCGGTCCCTGAGTGTCCTGGTGTTGACCCGGTCCCTGAGTGTCCTGGTCTTGATCCCTGATTTTCCTGGTGTTGACCCGGTCCCTGAGTGTCTTGGTGTTGACCCGGTCCCTGAGTGTCCTGGTGTTGACCCGGTCCCTGAGTGTCCTGGTCTTGACCCGGTCCCTGAGTGTCCTGGTCTTGATCCCTGAGTGTCCTGGTCTTGATCCGGTCCCTGAGTGTCCTGGTCTTGAACCCTGAGTGTCCTGGTCTTGACCCGGTCCCTGAGTGTCCTGGTCTTGACCCGGTCCCTGAGTGTCCTGGTCTTGATCCCTGAGTGTCCTGGTCTTGATCCCTGAGTGTCCTGGTCTTGATCCCTGAGTGTCCTGGTGTTGACCCGGTCCCTGAGTGTTGTTGTCCTGGTCTTAAACGGGTATGGGTCCCCCCACAGAGACCGGGGACATGATTGGTTCTGGCTGCTCTGTAATTACACTGATGATTGAACTGGAAACAACTGACTGTGTGTGAACACAAACACTGACCCGCCTGCTCTGCCGCCTGCAGCAGCCAGGCCTCCCTGCCACCCGGGCGAAGATTAATGCTGCACACAAAGAGCATGCTGGGAAATAAGACACAGTCACTCCCGAAAGGACAAGTCCTTTACCTCTGGCTATGCACACACACACACACACACACACACACACACACACACACACACACACACACACACACACACACACACACACACACACACACACACACACACACACACACACACACACACACACACACACACACACACACACACACACACACACACACACACACACACACACACACACACACACACACTTTCCTTCAGTGTCTTTTATGCGAGCGTGACAGAAGGGAGGACAGCGAGCCGCGAGCTACAGTCCTGTTGTGAAAACCATTCAATAAACAGCTGAATCTCTCTTCCATTATCACGCCGCCGCCGCCGCCGCCGCCGAGGGACCACCACTCGCTTGCTCGCACTGACACTATTTACATGTTGTAATTTGTCAGCAACATTAACACGACGCACAATAGCAACTCAATACACCGAATGCAACAAGAGCAGTGTATAGAAAACTGACAGGAGGAGAGAGGACTGAAGGGGAAAACTGATTTACAGGTAGACTTAGGGAAGAGGGCGCCACACACACACACACACACACACACGTGTGCACGCCATGTGCACGCCATGTGCACGCCATGTGCAAGAACGTGATAAGAAATGCAGGATCATTCATCAGCTTGCCGGATGTCTCCCCGTCATCTCCCTTTTGACATTCATCTTTTTCTCCTCCGCTTCCCTCGCTCGCCTCTCTCTCTCTCTCACCTTCCTCGCCATCCAGCCCAGCCAGCGTGCCAGCGTGTGTGTGTGTGTGTGTGTGTGTGTGTGTGTGTGTGTGTGTGTGTGTAGGGGAGGCTTTATTTCAAACATAATTCACAGCACTAAGCGTCCAACACAGATATATTATGTGTGTGTCCCTGTTGAGAGGTTGTGGTGACACCTGTAAGGCGCAGGTGGTCCATCGCCCCCTTCTGTCTGCTCTCTCTGGAACTCTAATGGGGCCGTAATTCACTGAATGAACATCCGGCTGTGTAGAAGGACACTTGAACTACAGATTGAGACCATAAACCTGTTTGGTAAATGTTTACTGAGTGAATCAGCGGAGGATTAGAAACGTTTAATCATAGTTTAGCGCTCTTCTCCAAATGTATGATCTTCCCTCTGCCAGCTGCAGACCGTCTTTATTTTCAGCCTGAGGCCTAAATTTAGATTGTGCTACCTTATATAACCTTTACTTATGTTGGTCATTTACAACCTGAAGTGTAACATCCTGCAGTTCCTGGAGTGTCCACTAGAGGCTGGCTGCAGCAGCACAGGAAGTCACATACACACCCATTCAAACAGCCTGTTTTTACAGCAGACATGAACATGTTTACAGCCTGCTTCAAAAAACCAAATAGGTGTGATTAGCTCATGTCTCCATCCACACACACTGTACGGGGGGAATGTTTTGATGACTCAGCAGTTTTGATTGGATGAAGGATCAGAGTTATTCACAATAAGGCGTGTAGCTGAGCTGATTGACAGGTGGGCGCCGTGTAACGGTTTGTCAGGAGGCTTAAAACCCGCCTCAGCTCTCAGCCTGGCGTTAGCTTGACTCAAAGTTAGCCTGAGACAGCATTTCCAGCACGGAGACCGCCATCCATGGGACTCCAGCGCCCCCTGCAGGGACACACAGGGGACTCCAGCGCCCCCTGCAGGGACACACGGGGGACTCCAGCGCCCCCTGCAGGGACACACGGGGGACTCCAGCGCCCCCTGCAGGGACACACGGGGGACTCCAGCGCCCCCTGCAGGGACACACGGGGGACTCCAGCGCCCCCTGCAGGGACACATAGGCAGAGGAACTTCTTGTCAAGCAGGCAGCTGCTTGGGGCCTCAGACCAGTAGGGGTCTCTTGAGGGCTCACAAACAGCGGTCCAAAATGTTCACATTTTGCAACAATAGTAGGAAACCTCCCGACAGAAAGCGTTCACTCTCGCTCCTTGGAGAGCGTTTCATACATAATTGCTATGAAAACCAAAGAAAGGGGAATTATCCGTCTGCAGGAGCGAAAAAGAGGAGAAGGAAGAAGCGTGGGGACAATGAGAGACATCATGGTGAGAAATGCCTGCAGACGACACTCAGGCTTCGTACAGTAATATTTACAGTGTGTGCTAGTTCACGTCTTTACAGGATTTAAGAAACACATTAACTATTCAATCTAGAAAAACGGAGACGCGTTTAAAGGAAGGGAAATGTAAAGTGCTCAGCGTGTGGATGGACAGGTTTAATGTGACGTGGCCCCGACAGACAGCAGTAAGTGCTCATAACCTCTTTACTCCCTCGCTGCGTGGCTCTGATCCCTTTTAGCTCTTTAAGAGGAAACACGTCCAATCAGGTTGACAATCATTGAGTGAAGCAGATGAAAGCAGCGCCGTGACTCACTCTCTCTCCCGCTCTCTGACAGTTGAGCCGGCTGTTAAATTTAAAATGTTTTAATCTGGAGTGTCTTTTCATCCTCTCGCTGCTCTTATCTCTGCTCACATGCTCGATCATCGACGCTGATTCCTGCTTCCTGCGTGTCACTGCAGCCGGATGGTTACAAGTCGAACTCTAATGACGTGTGAGAGGACTCACGGAAGACGGGAGTCGCTGCTCTTCCCCAAACACAGACCACAAAATACGTCCAAATATGTCTGACTAGAAAGAAGGTCCTTGAACTTTGAATAAAGAGGCCATTTATATAGAGCCTTTAAACTTCATCCTCCTCCTAACTTCAGATTCTGGTCCTGAATGGTCTGGGTCTGTTTGGACCACAGTAGGTAGGTTCTCTGAAGGCCCCCCCTACACGGCCGTTTTGGGCCTAAAGGAGCCGGTTGAGGTGGTTGGATCCTCCTGGACGCCTCCCTGTGGAGGTTCTCCGGGCACACTGAACTGGGAGGAGGCCTCAGGATGGACCCAGAGCTCAGTGGAGGGATTATCAGGATCCCAGAGGAGGATCTGAAGACATCGCTGAGGAGAGGGAAGTCCGGGTCGATCTGACCTCGGACCAGCAGAAGTAGATGGAAGGGTGGTCAGGTTGGTTTTACAGAAGGTCCAGTATACTGGGATTGTACTGGTCTTTAAAGTGGCTCCAGCTGGTCTTGAGAGTATTTGGTGTCCTGGGTGATTTTTTCTTCACATCCTTTCGAGGGGGATCCAATCAGGGATCCTCAAAGACTTTTTGGACGTCAGATCAGAACTAAGTTTGTGTGACCTGTGATCGTCCCTGGTCTGCCTGGACCTGAGTCTCACTGAGTCCATTATTCACAGTGTGTGTGACACTGATGCATGTGAACGTTGAATCTGAATAAGTGAGGCGTCATGTGACTGTGGAGGACTTCATGCGTGTGAATAATGCAGCGACACCAGTCTGCATCATATCGAACATGACGCATGTAAACACAGTGGATAAGATACGCTCACTCCTCTGCAGCCGGAAATGACCTTCTTGCTCCGCCCGGCGCCGCACCTCCACGCCGCCAGCTGCGTGAATAGACCCGATAAAGCAGCCAATGAGGAGGGATTACATGCTACCTCATAGTTCACAGATTATTCTCAGTCCTAAATTGAATATGGGGCCGACAAACAGAGCCTCTCAAACGCTAAATACATATTTATAAAGCTGACTGAGTGCGTGGATTTGCTCGACCACATACAGCAGTTAAACTGCAGCCGCTTTCACACAATGAAGGAGAGAGAGAGAGAGAGAGAGAGAGAGAGAGAGAGAGAGAGCGCTCTGGCAGACGTGACCTTATTGTGGCGGCAGAGACGCCACAAATGAATTTCATTTCTTGTCACATTCAGAATTCGGGGCCTTTGTGCGAGCAGGAAGGAACAGAGTTTATCGTCAGTTGGGCTCATGATCTGAATTTAGTGAGCGAGGAAATGAGCTGCGATCCATTTAGGCAGCAGAGACACATTTACATAAAGACACAAACAAACAAAGACAGCGTGCTAATGGATTATTGAATATGTCCACAGAGTGTGTCAGCCACGATGTGCTCAGAGACGTTTCATCCAGCTGGATCACCACTCGTCTGGGACGAGTCCTCCTCAGAGTTCTGGGTCCAGTTAAGGACGTTTGGCTCTGATGGTTTCACATTCACTCATGTCAAAGTCTCCTGCTGGTCTCACTGATCAGGCAAGACCACCTCTGATCAGGCAAGACCACCTCTGATCAGACAAGACCACCTCTAATCAGGCAAGACCACCAAGACCACCTCTGATCAGGCAAGACCACCTCTGATCAATCAAGACCACCTCTGATCAGGCAAGACCACCTCTGATCAGACAAGACCACCTCTGATCAGGCAAGACCACCTCTGATCAGTCAAGACCACCTCTGATCAGTCAAGACCACCTCTGATCAGTCAAGACCACCAAGACCACCTCTGATCAGTCAAGACCACCTCTGATCAGTCAAGACCACCACAGACCAGGTCTTACTCCAGGTCATCAGAGTGATCAGTCCTTGCGGTCGGTGAGGTCACGGCGTGCACGGCTCCTGTGAACGTCGACTTGTTTCATAGTGAACGCGGTCAGAGTGCATAAAGTACTTTCAGGCTCTGTAGCCAATCATTGCAACGCGGCTTGGCGCTCAGATCCTCCGCCGACCCTCCTCGTGCTGTGGCACCGACCGCGAATACGTAATATCCCCGCGCGGTCCGCAAGAAGCCTGGATCAGGGTTCACTCTGCTTGGGTCTTAGTCTGGAGTATGGATCTGTAACGGTCTCATCTGGGCCTCAGAGCGCTCTGGTCTGTGTTAGCTTGGTCTTGACGTCGGCGCAGGACTGCGTGTACCTGATGTCATTTCAAACCAAGTCACTAACACAAACACGGAGAGAACGGCGCCGCGGGATTAAACCACCTTAAAAGTGGAAACTAGCGTAAAAAGGAAGGAACGCCGCGGACACGGCTGAGCAGATTTAGCTCGCTGGATTAGCGCCTCGTGCTAACTCACCGATCAGATTAGAAACAGAGACGTCCATCTCTCAGAGTTTAGAGCTTCAGCAGCAGGACGGGATCAGACCTTCGAGGAGTGTCGGAGACGCTCCCGTCCCCGCTGTCCTTTAAAGGTTAGCGTCTCCACTTAGGAGGAGAGAGCTGGAGCTTCAGTGGCAGAGAGATTAAAGGGAGGAAGGTTCAGATCATGCCTGAAAGAAAACAAAGAATGTGACAGATACACAGATAAAACCAATAAATCTCCTTTTTTAACATCAACAAAAAAAAAAAAGCTTCAAAGATCCCAATTTCTTTTCTCCGTGTTCCTAAACAAACACTTTCACCAGCGATTACACCAGACCGAAGAACAGCACGTTTCACTTCCATGGTTTTCTGTTTCTGCCAGCCGACTCTTAGAAATACTTCTTGTTTTTTGTTGTTTATCTGGAAAGGACAAACATTAGCGGGCTAATTGGAGGAACAGTCTCTGACACGCCAACACGTCGAGACGGATCCAATTAACAGAGCAAAGATAAACAACGTGACAACATGGAAGATCCTTCCAGAAAACTCTGCCAAACGTGGAGTTAACGCGAGTAAAACACAACGCTCTTCAGAGTCGACTCTCCTGGAGCGTGTGCATGTGTGTGTGTGTGTGTGTGTGTGTGTGTGTGTGTGTGTGTGTGCATGCATAATATCCCAGAGTAGTCATTAGTGGAAACTGGGGCTCGTTACTGGGAACGTCTCGTTACAGAGTACAGGGGAACAGGCTGTTTTATTCATGTTTCATCTCACTGTAGTTAATCACATCAACTAGCACTGCTGCACAAACATCCTTGACCCACTTTTTCACACACACACACACACACACACACACACACACACACACACACACACACACACACACACACACACACACACACACACACACACACACACACACACACACACACACACACACACACACACACACACACACACACACACACACACACACACACACACACACACAAATGTGTTGTTTGTTTTTGTAACTTCCTCCTGCCAATTAGAAGAATTCTATTACTATTGCCAAGTTTAACGTTGGAGAGAATCCACCACGTCAGAACAAAAGGCCTGAAGAATCATTTAGGTTGAAAGGCGAGCGAGCGCAGAGTGTGCGTGGCGTGCAGCAGGGGAGGGAAAGGTAGTAATTACCTCTCTGTCGAGGTTGTTTATCGCGCCGTGACTGAGAGAGATTTGTTAGTATTTGGTGGCGAAGACGCTGTTGATCATTTCTGAGAAGTAAAAGGAAGGAGGAGCCGCACGCAGCAGGAGGCGGCGGGCCTGTACCCGAGACATGAAGGAGTCCCTCATAATACACACACACACACACACACACACACTGCATATATGACAATGAAGCAGAACAGTGAGGGACGTTACAGACAAAATAATCACATGACCTGAGAGCGCTACCTTATGATCACATGAACCGGACGTCGGGGTCAAGGGGTCCGGGTCTGTGTCCGGGGTCCGGGTCCCTCATGTGAGACATAAAGAATCAGTGCACAGGATAAAAAGATGGCCGACCATCCGAGGTGGCTCAAGCAGCTCAAACATCGTCTGTCGTCATCTCTCTGAAAGTTGAGCTGAACTTCATTTATCTGTGTGAGTCTGCATTAATATGCATGTCCATGTTCCCCCTCTGTTATCATTAACTGAGCGCTGAAAGCAGAGGGAGGCAGACTCCATTCAGGATCATCATAATAACTAAAGACTACCTGTGTAAACAGACGGGGAGGGGAGCACTCAGCGGACCCTAACAGCGTGCCAAATATTAATTTCCTGAACTCCAAAGTTATCAGCGACACACATCTCTCTGAGGACGCTGCAGCCCTGAAAGCACAACCTGATGGAAATATCTCCCTCTCACTCCACCAATCAGAAGCTGATACATTTATTCAGTCAATTCCCCCCGCTCTCATTCCTCATCCGAGGTGGCTCTGTTCTGTCTGTCCCCCCCCCCCCCCCGCCGCCGGCCGTCTCCTCCTCATTACTCCAGTGTAACTAAAGGAGCCACGAGCTGCATTAACACTTACAGCAACAGATGGCTGCAGCCTCAGGAGGGCCCGATCTGGGTTCATCAAAAGGCTCCTTATGCATGTATGCAGAGCAGTGACACACACACACACACACACACACACCTGTTTGCAGACATGCAAACACATATGCCAGCACGGTGCCCTCAGCTCTTCGTCGTGCACGGACATCTGCTGCATTATCTCTTTCAGCTCTCTGCCAGATCCCCGGTCTGAGCGTGCGTCTTTGAGTGCCAGGTAAAAACCAGATCCCCGTGTTTGTGCCTGCAGATAACATTCACACGGAGTTCACTCGGGTTCTTAGGAAGCACAGAATCCTTTCAGGTGCTTGTGAAATGTTTTCTCGTTTGTGTCGTGGATAAAAAAAAACATCATTACCTTATTTTTGTTTTTGGCTCCAAAGAGTTTCATTTCATCAAACTGAAGCTGAGCTCAGACTGCAGCAGACTTCTGATTGGTCCTGTGATGACTGGAGGAGGGTTCTGGTCTGAAGCCCTGCTCAGTACCAACGTTTGGTCCACATATCCAGTAAAGTGTTTGAGTTACAGATGTTAAACGTCTTTAAACCTGTCTGAGCGAGATGTTCAAACGTGGGCCGGACTCTCCAGATACTTTCATTAATAAAAATGTTTCTGCATCTGATTTAATTTCTGAGTCATCATGCAAACTTAAAATATAAATATGTGTTTTGACTCTTTTAAAGTTTTAAAGCGCACTTTGTCCTGCTGACAGGGGGCGGGGCTCAGGAAACCATGTCCTGCTCACAGGGGGCGGGGCTCAGGAAACCATGTCCTGCTCACAGGGGGCGGGGCTCAGGAAACCATGTCCTGCTCACAGGGGGCGGGGCTCAGGAAACCATGTCCTGCTCACAGGGGGCGGGGCTCAGGAAACCATGTCCTGCTGACAGGGGGCGGGGCTCAGGAAACCATGTCCTGCTCACAGGGGGCGGGGCTCAGGAAACCATGTCCTGCTGACAGGGGGCGGGGCTCAGGAAACCATGTCCTGCTCACAGGGGGCGTGGCTCAGGAAAACATGTCCCGCCCACAGGAGGCGGGGCTCAGGAGGGAAACAGCTAGCTTTGTGTTTCTCTGTCGATGGTTTGATGACTGTTTTCAGAAGCAGCTCTTCTTCATCACCTCATGAGGACACGTGTGTTTGTTGGTTTCCTACCATGACATCTTATGAACTTTGAACTGTTAGAGTTCCTGATTAACCCTCGAGGTGACATCGATCCGTCGCTGTGTTTCACCTTCTCCACGCGCTGCACTGATCCCTCATTTTCTGCCTTTTCTCTGCCTTACTGCTCTGTGTTCCTTTAAACTGCTGCCAACCTGTAATCATCCCTGTCAGCTACAGAATGTCATCACACACACACACACACACGCACACACACACACACACACACACACACACACACACACACACACACGCACACACACACACACACACACACACACACACACGCACACACACACACAGGCGTTAGCTGGGAGAAATGGCAGCCATCACTTTGATAACACAACTCAGCCAGACACACCATCCCTGTAGCTCGCCCCGCTCTCTCTCTCTCTCTCTTCTGGAAAAATCTCTTTTTCTGTGTTGCTCCTCTTCTGCCGCTATTTTTAAGAGAGAAGAAGAAGAATGAGGGCACGTCGGCACTTTGTCACCTGTGAAAGAGGCGAGCTGACAGCTTCCTCGTTGCTCTCCAGTCAACAGAGTGAAAGTGATTACAGCTCGTACAGTCGAGAGTCTCCGACGCCGACACTCACAACAAGTCTGCCAAAAGAAACTTTTACCACAGCACTCAGCCCGTCACCTTGTCTTTACGTGTACTGGTCTGTTTCAGGGGCCACAGGCCAGCAGGGGGCCACAGGCCAGCAGGGGGCCCTCAGACCAGTGGGAGCCCCATTAAGCAGTACTCAACCTGAGTTACTGTATTCAGACTAAAACAAGTCAACAGAGAGAGTTTATAAGATTATATGAAGTCTGGTCTGAGGGGCCCATCAGACTCTGAAACACGGGTCTGGACTCTGGACTGGGGGGGCAGCGGAGTATGGGTTTAGATTCGTGCCAGAAAATACATGAGAGTAAAAAGTTTTCATAGCAAGAGCAACAAATAATAATAATTTAAAAAGTATTGAGAGAAAGTATTTCCTCATTAAACAAAAAAATATATAAATTTGAAATTTTGAAATTTATTTTGGAGAAAAAAAAAGATCTCTCAAAATACTTTACTCTTAAATATTGTTTTGCGATCAGTGTGAAAACAAATTTTCATTTTCTTCTGTGTCAGGATTTTGCTCTCGCTGTGAAAATAATGTTGTGGGCGGGGCCACATTCCTATTGGCCAGTCGGGCAAGACTCCGATGTGTGGACGTCTACAGTCAAGATTCTCAACACCTGATACTGAAAACTAAGATCTGAACACAAGTCCCACCTCTCACAGGGCAAACAGCCAATCACAGTCAAGCATTTTTAGGGTGGGACCTGGGGCGGCCAATAAGATTTCCCCTGCCATCATGGCCCGAGCGGTCCGCTTCAGTTTGGTTCCGTCCGGTTTCCATTTATTGATTTGGACCTCTGTGAGGAGAAACATGGAGGTGTTGGCGGCAGGACGCAGCTGATTGGCTCCTCCCTGGTGACACATTCAGGGCCCTGTTTGTCCTGTCAGAGAAAGACAGACGCCGCATGTCTCCGTCTGAGCCTGAAAGCACATTTCTCAGCGAGCGGGGCGTGTCAGTCAGGATCGATCAGCCTCACCGTCTGAGTGTGTCAGAAAACAATGACAGCCGTACACGTCTGACTGACTGTCGGGCTGAACACATCCGTGGGCTGTCACAAACTGGAGCTGTCTGAGAGGGCGCGCGATCCTGTAGGTGGGCGGAGCTTCAATCACAGAAACACGGGTCAGAAAATGAATCCTGAGCGGCAGGAGGAATGAAAGAAGTTTATTTATTCTAAAATGAATTAAAGCTCCGCTCGCCGTCCGACCAATCAGCACGCAGCGTTTCCGTCCTGCCACACAAGGAAACCATGACAGAGGAGCAGGTCACACACACACACACACACACACACACACACACACACACACACACACACACACACACACACACACACACACACACACACACACACACACACACACACACACACACACACACACACACACACACACACACACACACACAAAGAACAGGAACAAACGCAGAGAAAAAGCGCGGCTATGCAAATCGTTGAGCTAATGAATTTCTGAATCCAGCTCTGGCTCCTGTGATGGTAATGAGCTTATTTTGGCACAAGCTCACACACACACTCTCACACACACACACACACACACACACACACACACACACAATCTGCTGCTGACAGTAGCTCATCACACCTCCTCAGCGTTCCCCTCCTTCGCTGTCTGACGTCTTTTCAGTCGGCTTTTCTGCCTGGTGTCACCTGTGTAAACCTGTTAGAGACCCCCGGAATCACTGTGTGTGTGTGTGTGTGTGTGTGTGTGTGTGTGTGTGTGTGTGTGTGTAAACACTGACTGAAACTCCTGAATCATCCCTGATCTAAACTCGTCTGAGCAGCTTCTGACCACACAGTCACGGCTCGCTACATGTCGTCTTCTGACTCCTCAGGTTTATGCTACGCTAACTTCCTGTGATGATGTGTCGACCATATATGGTCACGTGGAGTACATGAGCTGAGTGAGACTTAGCTCCATGCAGGACCCCTCACGGTCCACCTCAGGTCAGCTGCTGGTGGAGACATCTGTCCATCACATCCGCTGTGTTAAAGCAGCTTTCAGAGGAGCGAGGAAACACGGGGGCGAGCGACTGCAGCATGGAGGGGGAGAGAGAGAGAGAGATCAATATGAAGACAATGAAAAACAGATTATAGTCGGTCGCTAAGCTAAACATCTGTCAGAGAAAGGCTGCTGATACATGATCAGATTAATGAGGTTATTAGAGAGAGAGACACAGAGAGAGAGAGACGGGGATTCAAACCAGCAACCTCTTGCTGAGAGGCTCCTGACTGACAGGGATTCAAACCAGCAACCTCCTCGCTGAGAGGATCCTGACAGACAGGGATTCAAACCAGCAACCTCCTCGCTGAGAGGATCCTGACAGACGGGGATTCAAACCAGCAACCTCCTCGCTGAGAGGGTCCTGACTGACAGGGATTCAAACCAGAAACCTCCACACAGAGAGGCTCCTGACAGACGGGGATTCAAACCAGCAACCTCCACACAGAGAGGCTCCTGACTGACAGGGATTCAAACCAGCAACCTCCACACAGAGAGGCTCCTTGGAGCAAAGCCCCGCCCTCTGACCTGTGAGAGCCGCTGAGGGAGCTGAGTGCACGCGGTGAGTCTGGAGGCAGAAAACAGCATGTTTGAGTAAAGTTTTTAATGAGGCCTCTGCAGTCTGACGGAGGAAGAGGAGGAAACGTTCTGCACACTTCACATCTTCTCTGTGGTCAGCCGGCCGCTCAGGTCACTGCAGCAGATGTTGTGTTTGCTGGGTCCAAACTTTCTTAAAAGACGTCTTGAACAGTCAGCAGCCTCCACATTCACACAAAGGTCAGAAAGGATTTTTAATGATGAATAATTTAGATATTCAAAATGTTTCACCTGAAATTCATCTAGAAACAGATTCTCCTGCAGGTCACCCTGATGGTAGAGGCTGCTGTGGTAGAGGCTGCTGTGGTAGAGGCTGCTGTGGTAGAGGCTGCTGTGGTAGAGGCTCCTGTGGTAGAGGCTGCTGTTGTAGAGGCTCCTGTGGTAGAGGCTGCTGTGGTAGAGGCTGCTGTGGTAGAGGCTCCTGTGGTAGAGGCTGCTGTGGTAGAGGCTGCTGTGGTAGAGGCTCCTGTGGTAGAGGCTGCTGTGGTAGAGGCTGCTGTTGTAGAGGCTGCTGTTGTAGAGGCTGCTGTTGTAGAGGCTGCTGTGGTAGAGGCTGCTGTGGTAGAGGCTCCTGTGGTAGAGGCTGCTGTGGTAGAGGCTGCTGTGGTAGAGGCTGCTGTGGTAGAGGCTGCTGTTGTAGAGGCTCCTGTGGTAGAGGCTGCTGTTGTAGAGGCTCCTGTGGTAGAGGCTGCTGTGGTAGAGGCTCATGTGGTAGAGGCTGCTGTGGTAGAGGCTCCTGTGGTAGAGGCTCCTGTGGTAGAGGCTGCTGTTGTAGAGGCTCCTGTGGTAGAGGCTGCTGTTGTAGAGGCTCCTGTGGTAGAGGCTGCTGTTGTAGAGGCTCCTGTGGTAGAGGCTCCTGTGGTAGAGGCTGCTGTGGTAGAGGCTGCTGTTGTAGAGGCTGCTGTGGTAGAGGCTCATGTGGTAGAGACTGCTGTGGTAGAGGCTCCTGTGGTAGAGGCTCCTGTGGTAGAGGCTGCTGTTGTAGAGGCTCCTGTGGTAGAGGCTGCTGTTGTAGAGGCTCCTGTGGTAGAGGCTGCTGTTGTAGAGGCTCCTGTGGTAGAGGCTGCTGTTGTAGAGGCTCCTGTGGTAGAGGCTGCTGTTGTAGAGGCTCCTGTGGTAGAGGCTCATGTGGTAGAGGCTGCTGTGGTAGAGGCTCCTGTGGTAGAGGCTCATGTGGTAGAGGCTGCTGTGATAGAGGCTCATGTGGTAGAGGCTGCTGTTGTAGAGGCTCCTGTGGTAGAGGCTGCTGTGATAGAGGCTCATGTGGTAGAGGCTGCTGTTGTAGAGGCTGCTGTGGTAGAGGCTGCTGTGGTAGAGGCTGCTGTGGTAGAGGCTGCTGTGGTAGAGGCTCATGTGGTAGAGGCTGCTGTGGTAGAAGCTCATGTGGTAGAGGCTGCTGTTGTAGAGGCTCCTGTGGTAGAGGCTGCTGTGGTAGAGGCTGCTGTGGTAGAGGCTGCTGTTGTAGAGGCTCCTGTGGTAGAGGCTGCTGTGGTAGAGGCTGCTGTTGTAGAGGCTCCTGTGGTAGAGGCTGCTGTGGTAGAGGCTCCTGTGGTAGAGGCTGCTGTGGTAGAGGCTCATGTGGTAGAGGCTGCTGTGGTAGAGGCTCCTGTGGTAGAGGCTCCTGTGGTAGAGGCTGCTGTTGTAGAGGCTCCTGTGGTAGAGGCTGCTGTTGTAGAGGCTCCTGTGGTAGAGGCTCCTGTGGTAGAGGCTGCTGTGGTAGAGGCTGCTGTTGTAGAGGCTGCTGTGGTAGAGGCTCATGTGGTAGAGACTGCTGTGGTAGAGGCTCCTGTGGTAGAGGCTCCTGTGGTAGAGGCTGCTGTTGTAGAGGCTCCTGTGGTAGAGGCTGCTGTTGTAGAGGCTCCTGTGGTAGAGGCTGCTGTTGTAGAGGCTCCTGTGGTAGAGGCTGCTGTTGTAGAGGCTCCTGTGGTAGAGGCTGCTGTTGTAGAGGCTCCTGTGGTAGAGGCTGCTGTTGTAGAGGCTCCTGTGGTAGAGGCTCATGTGGTAGAGGCTGCTGTGGTAGAGGCTCCTGTGGTAGAGGCTCATGTGGTAGAGGCTGCTGTGATAGAGGCTCATGTGGTAGAGGCTGCTGTTGTAGAGGCTCCTGTGGTAGAGGCTGCTGTGATAGAGGCTCATGTGGTAGAGGCTGCTGTTGTAGAGGCTGCTGTGGTAGAGGCTGCTGTGGTAGAGGCTGCTGTTGTAGAGGCTGCTGTGGTAGAGGCTCATGTGGTAGAGGCTGCTGTGGTAGAAGCTCATGTGGTAGAGGCTGCTGTTGTAGAGGCTCCTGTGGTAGAGGCTGCTGTGGTAGAGGCTGCTGTGGTAGAGGCTGCTGTTGTAGAGGCTGCTGTGGTAGAGGCTCATGTGGTAGAGGCTGCTGTGGTAGAAGCTCATGTGGTAGAGGCTGCTGTTGTAGAGGCTCCTGTGGTAGAGGCTGCTGTTGTAGAGGCTCCTGTGGTAGAGGCTGCTGTGGTAGAGGCTGCTGTGGTAGAGGCTGCTGTTGTAGAGGCTCCTGTGGTAGAGGCTGCTGTGGTAGAGGCTGCTGTTGTAGAGGCTCCTGTGGTAGAGGCTGCTGTGGTAGAGGCTCCTGTGGTAGAGGCTGCTGTGGTAGAGGCTCATGTGGTAGAGGCTGCTGTTGTAGAGGCTCACGTGCAAGAGGCTGCTGTGGTAGAGGCTCATGTGGTAGAGGCTCCTGTGGTAGAGGCTGCTGAGGTAGAGGCTGCTGTGGTAGAAGCTCATGTGGTAGAGGCTGCTGTGGTAGGCAGGGGGCGAACGACAAAAGGCTGACCTTCTCATGTACAGAAGCTGCTTCCTGCTGTAAACAGATAGTTCCTGATGTGAAATGCATGCTGGGATACCTCTCAGTCCACAGACCTGCCACACGTTCAAACAGATCTTAGCTCAGTCGTGTCCTTTCACGCTTCTCTTTGTGTTTTTACTTGGCTGCAGATTAAACTGCGTTAAAAACAGTGCGCGTCCTCTGATTGTCCTTGAACGTCTCGTGTGATGTTCAGGCTGACCTGGAGTCTGCTGTGAGCTTCACATGTCTGGAAACAGATCAGGGGAAACACGCGTGTGTGTCAGTCCCTCAGGTGTGACAGTGTGCAGGTGAAAATGTTGTTCCGGATGCTTCAGCAGTGAAACGCTTTAAAGTGTTGATGTCACAGATTTAGAAAAACAGACGCACGACTTTGATTTTTAAAAATGTAACAGCGGATTATTAGACCCATATCTCCCGCTGTGCGTTAAAACAACTCATTTACTCTGCTTTGTGATTGGTTAAAAGTTCATCCTCCACAGGAAGTCAGAAAATAACCTGGAGACGAGCTGCGCCTCCTGCTGCTGCCGACACCGACTTTAAATGACGTTAATTTATAAACATTTAGCAGAATGAGAGGACGTGATTGGCCGATATTAAAGTTTGGATGTGACTGGTTGGTTTCTCATTCACAGTGATGCATCATTCTCATTTCAGTCGAACGCATCATCGTGATCAGTTACGTTATCGCCACGACAGGACGGCGGTGTGGGAAGACAAATCTCCTTTTATTAAAACTGAAAAGTTAGATTTCCTCAGAGCGCCGGGTCACAAGAGGACGAGGAGGAAAATATCAAAGATATTTATACTCAGGGCCGCTGCTCCGACTGCCATGACGGCGTGCGCAGCAGATCACAGCTCGTCATGTTGGCTACAGATCCAAACTGAAAACGCTCTCGTGTCTTTCATCGGGAACAGGAGCGGCGAGGTCGAGTCTTTCATTCTGGATGTTACATGAACCATCGAGATGGTCGCCTCGGCGCTCTTTGACCAGAGAGGAGTTTATGAACATAACAACTCCACCTCACTCATTTCCCACTTTCCCACAACCATTTCTCTCATGCAGCCTTTGCACTTTTTAGGGTTTTCATATTTTATTGTATGTACCTGTTTATTATTATTATTATTATTATTATTATTATTATTATAAATTTTATTTTTTTAATCATTTTTTTAAATTAATTTATTATTTTTATTGTTTTTAATAATAATTATTTTTTATTAATTTAATTATTATTATTTTATTATTATTATTTTATTATTATCTTTAATAATAATTATTTAATTTATTATTATTATCATCATTAGTATTATTATTTTATTTTTGTTATTATTATTTTTTATTAATTTTATTAATTTTATTATTATCATTATTATTATTATTTTTATTATTATTATTATCATTATCATTATTATTATTATTATTATTATTATCATTATTATTTTGGAAGCAACACACCCAGACACAGTCCTTGTAAGTAAATGTCTTTGGCAATAAAAGTGCTTGTGATGAAGAGGAGGACAGAGGATATATATTCAGACAGGATGTTCACAGTGTGACAGATAAGTGGGTTTATATCAGTTTGTCTCCACAGTGTTTCTGTGCGCTGCTTCTTTGTCCTGTTTACTGAGTGAAGGTTCACGCTCCTCCACCTCCCCCGCCCACTCGCTCCTGCAGGAGGCCACGTATAATGGAGCCGAGGACACATTAACCTGCCGGCTTCACAAAGATTACGCTCACATCGTCTCTCTCTCTCCACAAACTTTGCCCTCCATTAGAAACTCTCTGAGAACACACACGTCATGCTTCAGTCTTTAGCTGCAGTATATTTAGAGCTTCAGGTGTCAGGAGGCGTGACGGCTCGGTGTCGACGTGCAGCACGTTCAATATCACAATAAGACAATCAGACTTATGGCTTCACTTCCCCCAAGAAACCTTCAAAATAAAATCAGGATTGAGAATCAGAGCACAGCCGGAGTGTTTCCTCGTGGCGTTTTGACAGAATGACATCACATTTGGGGCCCAGCCTGTGTGTGTGTGTGTGTGTGTGTGTGTGTGTGTGTCTGCTCGCTGAAAGCTAATGGATCTGTCAAAAAGCACCAAGGTTTGGAAAAACATCTTCTGAAGGTTCAATTGACTGTAAACTTGTAAACTGCTGAGTCACGCTGCAGATGTGTGGAGGTGAGCGTCACACAGCGTCCACCAGAAGTGTCCAAAAAGCCGACCTGTCGTCCTCTGAGTGCCGGGACCAAATCCAGCACGGGAGAGGAACGTGACACAGAGGCTCGTTTGGTGCTGATTCATGCTGCTCGAACAGAGTCAACGCCATGTTAGCGCTCACATCCTCCTCTGTCCTCTGTCCTCACATGGGACACCAAGGAGCCGTCACAAGCTTCAGGTGTTTGTCTCTCCTGCAGGTCTGCAGCTCGCTCAGAGTCATGACGGGGAGCTCTGCTGATCAGCCAGAGAGCGTGACACTCTCAGCACGGCAGCTTTCATTACATCTCAATGAGGAGCAAACAATAAGTCAGGCATCATATAGACAATACTCACACACACACACACACACACACACACACGCACACGCGCCAAGGACAAGAATCCTTCAGCACAGTTCACGCGGACTCACACGAGGGGAGAGAACACAGCGAACCTTCTTTATCTTTTTATCTCACTCCTCTTTTGTCGACTTCGGTCGCCCACGTCATTCAGTGCTGTGTCTGTCTGTGTGTGTGTGTGTGTGTGTCTGTGTGTGTGTGTGTGTGTGTGTGTCTACAAGCTCAGTGTTTTACTTTTACACAGTGCAGCGGGGAGGAGCTGCAGGTGTGTGGAAGTTACAGAGGTTTTTGTTTGACTTACATCAGCTATCAGGAAGGAAGAAGAAAAGTCCATCTGATCATGTGACAGGTCCATCTGATCATGTGACAGGTCCATCTGATCATGTGACAGGTTCATCTGATCATGTGACAGGTCCATCTGATCATGTGACAGGTCCATCTGATCATGTGACAGGTTCATCTGATCATGTGACAGGTCCATCTGATCATGTGACAGGTCCATCTGATCATGTGACAGGTTCATCTGATCATGTGACAGGTCCATCTGATCATGTGACAGGTCCATCTGATCATGTGACAGGTCCATCTGATCATGTGACAGGTTCATCTGATCATGTGACAGGTTCATCTGATCATGTGACAGGTCCATCTGATCATGTGACAGGTTCATCTGATCATGTGACAGGTCCATCTGATCATGTGACAGGTCCATCTGATCATGTGACAGGTCCATCTGATCATGTGACAGGTCCATCTGATCATGTGACAGGTCCATCTGATCATGTGACAGGTCCATCTGATCATGTGACAGGTTCATCTGATCATGTGACAGGTTCATCTGATCTGATTCTGCAGCAGTCACAAAGACGTGATGTTAAAGCTTTTAACTCTTCATTGATGAATAGAGCTCTGTGTGGGGTTAACACGAAGGCGCCCCTTATCCTTCATCCAATCAAAACTGCTGAGTCATCAAAACATTCCCCCCGTACAGTGTGTGTGGATGGAGACATGAGCTAATCACACCTATTTGTTTTTTTGAAGCAGGCTGTAAACATGTTCATGTCTGCTGTAAAAACAGGCTGTTTGAATGGGTGTGTATGTGACTTCCTGTGCTGCTGCAGCCAGCCTCTAGTGGACACTCCAGGAACTGCAGCCAGCCTCTAGTGGACACTCCAGGTACTGCAGGATGCTACACTTCAGCATCGGCTTCATGCTTCTCCATCAGAGCAGACTGCATGATCCATCCCATAACTAACAAAACATGAGCCATCAGTCCCAAACATTAAACATGTTCAGCTTCAGAGTCGACACGACAGACGACAGAGAAGCCCGAGCAGCATCAGAGACGATCACTGCCTTCATTAATTAGATCAGAAGTGAAAAGTTAAAAGGGAAGCGATGGGGTGAAACAGCAAAGTTTTTAAATCCTCCTTAATGAAGTTGTGGAGCGGATGTGTCTAAGTTCAGAGTTTCCCCGAGGGGAGCTCAGCAGACCTGAGATCAGCTCTGCTGAGCGGAGGGTTTATATGTGAGGGGGGGGAGGAGACGCTGCAGGAGTTAGAAAAAGAAGTTTCTCTTCACTGGATGCACAAAGACAATCTGCTGCAGCACGCCTGATGTTTGACGACTCTCTGATCATTTAGCTGATCAACCTGGAAAACAACCAGCAGATTGTTTTGATAAATGAAATCTGTGAAACGTCTTCAAATCAAGCTGAATCAAACCTGCCGGCTTTAAGGACACACACGCTGTGAATCTGCACGCACACACGCACACACACACACACACACACACACACACGGAGGCAGGGAGGAAATTACTCTTCACAGTTTTGTTTACAGCCGACTCAAAATGGAGACAATTTGCCTGGATTTGAAAAGGCAGATGGATTATGCTGCCATTATCACAAACCTTAGAAACACAGACTCTTTAAGGAGGAGCAGATTTCACGGTGTGATTGACGGGACCTGTCGTTGTCTCACAGCCGCCAAGCAAAAGAAGATAATGGATGACGGTTCAGGAGGGAAATTTAACCACGAATAATCACAGACAATGCCCCCCCGCTCGTCATTTAAATAACTCTGATTCTTTGATTAACACGGATGTGCTCCAGGAGTCTTCCTCGCTGACAGATGGAGAGCGTCGCTGCTGCAGGATATATCCATGAAAAGTCTCACTACATGGGGTGTTAGGCATGGATGGAGCACAGCAAGCTTTATTTGCTTTGTTCACCTGTTTCTCCACAAACAGAATAAACAGAACCAAGTGCAATAACGAGACAAAAGAACCGCCGAGCAACTTTATGATGCACGCTGACATGACAGTTTCATCAAACAATAAATATAAAGCCAAAAGCTGCAGTTCCTCCAGTGTCCACTAGAGTCTGTCTCCTGCAGTGAGTCAGTCTCCATAGAGCTCTATGTTAAAATGTCCAACTTTACAGCTGCAGTTCCTCCAGTGTCCACTAGAGTCTGTCTCCTGCAGTGACTCAGTCTCCATAGAGCTCTATGTTAAAATGTCCAACTTTACAGCTGCAGTTCCTCCAGTGTCCACTAGAGTCTGTCTCCTGCAGTGACTCAGTCTCCATAGAGCTCTATGTTAAAATGTCCAACTTTACAGCTGCAGTTCCTCCAGTGTCCACTAGAGTCTGTCTCCTGCAGTGAGTCAGTCTCCATAGAGCTCTATGTTAAAATGTCCAACTTTACAGCTGCAGTTCCTCCAGTGTCCACTAGAGTCTGTCTCCTGCAGTGAGTCAGTCTCCATAGAGCTCTATGTTAAAATGTCCAACTTTACAGCTGCAGTTCCTCCAGTGTCCACTAGAGTCTGTCTCCTGCAGTGAGTCAGTCTCCATAGAGCTCTATGTTAATATGAACCAGTTTGGGTGTTTCGAGTGTATTGGCAGCTTGTGCGTGAGAGTCAGGATTGTTGTTGACTTAAAAACAGCTCCAGTGTGTCTGAGTGTGAATACACAAACATGTCTGAATCACTTTGTTTACATATTTAGATGAAGTCGCCCTCAGAGGGAGAGCAACAACTTCCAACATGAAAGTCTGTCAACCTGACAGACTGCAGCGTCTGTGTGTGTGTGTGTGTGTGTGTGTGTGTGTGTGTAAGAGGGTGTGTGAAGATGTTACAAAGCATCTCGATATCAGAACCCCCCCCCCCCGCCTGCCCGCCCCCCTCGGTCCAACCTGTGCTCGTCCTTATCAGCGTCTGAGAGCTGCGTGGTATCAGGCTCCTCTCTAAAGTCTGTTCCTGCTTTTGTTCTCCGTCAGACACGATCCTTCTTCTAATCACTCTAACCCCCCGACCTGTCTCTGCTTAAACCCCCCCCCCCCCCGTGTGTCGCTGTCTGAAACCTGTCCCTGCTTCTACATTCCCCTCCTGTCCTCCCTTGAAACGGAGCTGAATACTTCTGTGAGAGGATCATTGAAAGGATAATTAAAGAGAGAGAGAGGGTGGCGCCGTGTTTCCAGGGGTCGAGGCCTCGACGAGCGGAGAGCGTTTCACAGGGAGAGTTTCTTCTTCAACCAAAAGGAGGAAAATATCTCAAGACCTCATCAAGTGCCCTCACCAAAATATCTACACACTTTTTCTCCGTCCAATTTTGCAGGGTGTAAAAATAAAGTGAAATTACAGTCCACTCCAGATCTCCCTCAGATCAGCCCCTCCACATGCAAGCCGGTGATCCCCCTGAAGACGAGCTGCACGACTTTTTACACTATTTACTAAATGTCACCAAAGGTTCAGAGAGAGGCGGCATCAGCCAATGATCTTTAAGACTCGTAAACATGATGAAGGTTAGTTTCCACATTACTGTTAATTAGTCATTTTCTTTTATCTGACTCCCTGAATGACCAGAAAACACAGCTGATGGATGGATGGACTTCTCAAAGCTCTACACATTCACACACTGATGGTAGAGGCTGCTGCAGAGTCCATCAGTATTAACTCATCCATTCATACACATTCACACACTGATGGTAGAGGCTGCTGCAGAGTAAAGAGTCCATCAGTATGAACTCATCCATTCATACACATTCACACACTGATGGTAGCGGCTGCTGCAGAGTCCATCAGTATGAACTCATCCATTCACACACATTCACACACTGATGGTAGAGGCTGCTGCAGAGTCCATCAGTATTATCCATTCATACTCCAACAGGAGTAACTTGAGGTTAATCATCACCAAGGACGTGTGCCTGCAGAATCTCTGGGATCGATCTTTGACCTTCCGGTTGAGAGACAACCGACTCTACCAACTGAAAAATGGAATAGGGGGGATAAGAGGACACTTTGGTCTTTACTGGGTCTCGGAGGACTCTGGTCTCGGGTATGTCCCGGCCTATGTTAGTGTGGTCTTAGCCACAAGACTACGTCATTCTGAAATGTATTTCAGATTTATCCTCTCTGTACAAAGCTGTCAGGTGTTGACTGTATTAGAAAGCCTCTGTCTCCTTTAATTCATAAAAGCAGGAGAAATGAACTCAAACTTAAGAAAAAAGAAGGAAAAGTGAACGAAACAGGAGCAAATCGATCCCATTTCAGTGACACACACGTGAGCTGGAAGAGGTGGAAACAAGCCCGTGGCTCCTCACTGAACATTTGTCTGGAAAATATCCTCCACAGGTATGAAATTGTTTCGGGGTATTTATCGAGCGGCCCTGCAGGAGTTCATCTGAATCTCGTCTCTCACAGGATGCAATCACATTTCAGTTGTGCAGGTTGAAATGATTGACTGTTACAGTATGTGTCCGAGGCAGAGCTGCAATAATAGACGGGACATTTTGTAACAGCGGAGCGCCGACTGACTGCTAATGAGCCGAGACGCCCCAAAGATGAACTCCCTCAGCTGACATGTGCAGAAAGAGGTAATTACTGTGTTTTTGTAACAGCAGATAAACAGTGGGCAGATTATCTCGGCCTTTGTCAAGACCACATACCCACTGAAGGAGGAGGATAGCAGCAAACACACGAGGGTCTCTCATCTTATGTGTGTTCGTGTGGACATGATACAAAAGCTCTTTGAGAAGTGCGATTCAACCAGGATGACTCCTTAACAGATAAGAAGCTCGTTATTCAAACTGGTCATGGAATAATGATGCTCTCTCCCTCTGTGATCAATCAGCCAATCAGAGAGCTGCTCTCTTCCTGTGTGATCATGAAGGAAACCTGCTGTGTTGAAGCTTCTCTGACAACAATGCAGCAGCCAGTATGTCCTCCTTCTAACTTTAGATTCTGCTCCTGAATGCTCTGGATCTGATTGGACCAGAGAAGGTAGGCGGGGCTTTGAAGGCCGTTTTGGACGCCCCTGGGTTTGCCAGATATGAGAGCAGTTATCAGGTGAACAGGTGTTGCAGCGATGGAAGCGGGCTAAACACTGAAGCTACAGTGTCTCTACATGCAGAGCTGGCTAAACACTGAAGCTACAGTGTCCACCACATGCAGAGCTGGCTAAACACGGAAGCTACAGTGTCCACCACATGCAGAGCTGGCTAAACACTGAAGCTACAGCGTCCACCACATGCAGAGCTGGCTAAACACTGAAGCTACAGTGTCCACCACATGCAGAGCTGGCTAAACACTGAAGCTACAGTGTGCACCACATGCAGAGCTGGCTAAACACTGAAGCTACAGTGTCCACCACATGCAGAGCTGGCTAAACACTGAAGCTACAGTGTCCACCACATGCAGAGCTGGCTAAACACTGAAGCTACAGTGTCTCTACATGCAGAGCTGGCTAAACACTGAAGCTACAGTGTGCACCACATGCAGAGCTGGCTAAACACTGAAGCTACAGTGTCCACCACATGCAGAGCTGTGTGAGAGGAGGGGGGGAGACAGCTCTCTGTGATGATTAGAGTTTAGACTGCAGTACCAGTTTTAAACACTAGTTTGCTCCTTTAACCAGGAAAACCTCGACGTCAAACAATGTGTGATTCCCCTGCAGATGAGCAAAGCAGGGACTCCTCTAAACCCGACATGTCTCCGTGATGGGACGTTGATCTGGGATGTGTAAGTGCAGAGGGAACAAAACTCCGTCATCTCAAGAGGTCGATATGCGTCTCTCTAAATTCTTCTCCAGGCCACAGTTGAAACGCTGGATCAGAGAGAGTGTGAAGTTGCAGCGGATGGTTTTACATGAAGTCAGTTCTACAGCCTGAGGCGACTCACACAGGCATGAATGAGCGTTGATCTCTGGAGCGTCACTGCTTCTCTTAACGCTCCGAATCTCTCAGCCTTTGTTAGCCGAGGAGTTCAGAGGAATGTTTTACCATTCATGATTTAAATAGGATTTCACGTGTTCAGCAGTTCAGGGTCTCCTTTGTCTTGTCTTACTTCTCATAATGCTCCACACATTTTCAGCATCAAGTCAGGACTCCAGGAAGGCTCTTCAACAGAGCTACGCTATGAGTAAAATATGTGCATGTTTGATAAAATAATCATTCCTTCGCTGAAAGAGGAGCGATCTGTTAGGCAGCATGCGTCGTTCCTAAACCTGTCGATATACTTCAGCGCTACAGGAGGATTCACTCACGTGCAGGTTAGCCATGCCACGTGCTTAAAGACAGAACATCTATCACTGACAGTCTCTGCTTTCACCTTGATCCTATATCACATCT
>NC_136706.1:23948220-23975720 GCF_947650265.1 Symphodus melops
CTATGCTAACATGTTGCTAATCTTCTTTTCTGCATCATATAGTTTCTGTTTCCCCAAGAGCAACCTACACACAGAGCGTCATAAATCCTGTCAGGCTGTTTCTGTGTCTGTAGCTTTAAATATGTAAATGAGCTGTGTCTGACCACGCCCCCTCTCTGGAAGGGCTCGGGTGTACTCGCTGCTTTCTGGCTCCATGTCCTATTGTTTACGGTGAGAAGGCAGACTCAGAGGGCAGAACAAACACCTAGCTGTGGGAGTGTCACCCACCTGGGGGAGGGGCTACTGCCCTTTGTGATGTCATGAAGGGAACATCTCCAAACGGCCCGTTTGAGCACACATTTTCTGATTACAACTCACCTGTTTACATTATATTAAGGCTTAAAGGGATATAGAATTAGGGGGCGTGGCCTCTTTGAGTGACAGGTGGGAGCTGCTAGCTGTCTGCTTGGTGTCCCTGACCTTTGACCTCTGGTCCGTGTTTGTGCTGTGTGTTCCTGTAAATCTCAGACTAATAATCTGAGTTTTATCAGACTAACAGACGTCTAACAAGTCTGAGCTCCACTTTTTACAACCACTCACATTACAACTGTATTTATTGACATGTTAGCAACAGTTAGCAGCTAACTGTAGTTTTTGAGATCCAAACCGAGCCATAGCTGTCGAATGATGACTTAACGATTACCCTCAGTCCTCTCCAGCTCCACCGTCATTTCTGACTCAAGAAAACCAATATGGCCGCTGGTAACCCAACTTTCTACATCTTGCCAAACCCCCCCCCCCCCCAGATGAGATCATGGGGGGCGACTGCGTCTGTTACTAACAGTCTGTGGGCGACACATCCTGCCCTCACCTCTGGAGCTAAACAAAGTTCTGAAGTGAAGTGAACTTTGTGTTTCAGACTTGTGGAGGTTGAATCCAAACACATTTATTCGGAGGCTTGCAGCCGTGTTGGTTTATCGGGGTGGATGGTGGCGGTGCAGTACTCATGTCTTCATGGTGATGTGGTGCGGCGGCGTGCGTTTGGCTGCCATGGAGGTTTACGTCTCGGGCTGGGCTCTAATCCAGATCCAGCAAACACTGCAGCCCCCGTTACTGCTGATGCGCACACACACACACACACACACACACACACACACACACACACACACACACACACACACACACACACACACACACACACACACACACACACACACACACACACACACACACACACACACACACACACACACACACACACACACACACACACACACTTTGTGCTGATGCTGACTTGTGTGGCCACAGATATAAATGTCACAGTTCGTCCTTGTTTCACCTTCCGTGTCCGCGGCGGCTCGGAGGAGTATTAGAGGAAAATAAGGCAGCAGAGGAGGAGAGCGCCTGAACAATGACCACAGAGAGAAAACCTATTTACACCTGTCCCACAGACCACGTGGAGACTTCTGTCCCTGCAACACACACACACACGTGTCATTTATCTGACTGCATCATCAAAGTTCAAGAGTCTCTGAGGATGCAGGAGGAGGAACCTCTCACCTTCAGATTCAGTTGAAGAGCTTCACGACTACATGAAACAAGCATCCAGCTTCTCCTCAGATCAAAGACACAACAGGCTCTGATTCAGTGCAGATCAGTGCGTCTTCTACAGTCGACTGATCAGGTGCTTTACAGGTTCACACTTTTACTTGGGCTGCCTGCGTAGAGGACTGTCGCCTCTGTACATGTGGTGCACACTCTAACCACTAGGCCACCGCCGCCCAGACATTGTATAAATGTACCTTCGCTGAACACTCTTCGTCTTGTCAGGAGAGGGTTTGATTAGTTTTTTTCCCATCAGATTAACATTTACAGAAGTCGACACAGAGCAAATTCAAACTAATTCTTCCTCTCACGACCTTGTCAGCAGCGGACGCCGCGGACGCCGCGGACGCAGCCCCGCAGGGCGCTCGCTCGCTCTGAGCCGAGAAGCCGTCCTTCATCAGCGATGGAGTCATCGCGGGTGAAGACTCATCGCTCACATTGACACACCTTTAAATTCTGGTCAATAAGGTCGACTGACTCTGACGGACAAATCTCCTCTCAGGTCGAGGTTTGAACATCCAGATTCAGAAATAATAGATCCGCTACACGTTTTATTTGTGAGACAGAAGAGCAGAGAGGACGGAGAACCTGCAGACTTCAGTCCCATGCTGAAACACTAATGAAAACTATATATAGACTGAATTCATGTCGTCAGGTAGGACGTGGGCTCCCGCTGCATGCCATTACTCATGTCCTTTATTTGAACCTCATTTGCATAAAAGAACACAAATGGAAAAGGACAAGAACGAGGTTTCCACTGAGCGCGCTCCAGTGAGAGACACGAGCATACTATCCACTTTATTAACCCGGCTTTATTCTACAGGACCAACACTTCTTACAGGGATCTGAAAATATATGAGGTGTAATAATTAATTAAAGGTCAGGGGAGACAGCTCTCTGTGAGGATTAGAGTTTAGACTGCAGTACTCATTTTAAACACTAGGGGGCGGAGCTACAGACTGCTCCTTTAAGGACGGTCTCTCACCCCCATGTTCCTTCGAGGTAAACACTTGCAGTGTTCGAGACTTCACTTTTTGAATGACATTTAAAAGATCGTCGGCTCAATATCACAAATCCCAAACGAATACATCAATATTTATGCGCCTCAATGCTTAAAGTGCACAGAGCTGTGTGAACTTTTATAATCGTCACATTTTCATCATTACCTGCCACACTGTAACACGCCATGTTAATGAGCGAGAGGCCCGACGCAGCAATTTACAGGACTGAGGGCGAAAAGAGAAGAAGGTCTCAGTCATCCAGCTGCATCAGAGGATGCAACAAACTTTGAATAGAAAGTAAAGATGTTGTTCTGACTTGGGTTCCTTTCTGTTTGTGCAGAGAGTACGAGCTGACGAGTTGCAGCCCACACCCTGCTCCCTGCAGGCTGAAAGAACACATTCAATGTCAGAACATACACTGCCACATCACAGCCTCCAAAGTTCCTCCTCTCTCTCAGGTAGGCGGCTCCCTTTTCATCCCGGGGTTTTTTTTATTAGCTCTCTCACGTCTTCACCTGAGCGGGGGAGGACGAACAGAAGACGCACTGAGCACACGAGCGAGGCACAGTGACGTCAGGAAGGAGACAAACACGCTGCAGAATGAGCAAGGTGAGATTCTCCACACATGATCATGTTTATGTTCTGTATGGGAATCCAAAAGGGGCAGATATTCTGGGCACCGAGGATCTGAAAGTCTCATTTATTCCTCCATTGAAACAAACATGACTCATAGTCGGAGCTCTTTGAGTCTTTAATGTGGCGTGAAACTTCTTCAGGTTGAATCATCAGCGCTTGTCGCCGTGTGTGAAGGTGCCTGGTGTGAAATGAAGGCAGAGACTGTAGAAACAAACAGTGTGGAGCAAACATGGCGTTTTATTCCACTTCCACTTTAAGGGCAAACTTAAACCGTCCTTAACGTTCCCAAGCACGCTTGACTCCCGAAGTCCAGTTTGCTTCACGCAATTATTGTGCAATCACGCTTCAGAGCGGAGTGATGCGACAGGGCCGAGTGCGAGTGTGAAACTGAGATTTTAACCATTTAAAGCAGAATGAAACTCTCACGTCGGTGCTCTCAGAGAAGGACGCAGTGGAAACCTTCTGCAGTTTAGACTGCAGTACCCATTTTACACACTAGGGGGCAGAGCTACATTCTGCTCCATGATATGGGGAACATGATCCAGGGGATCTTTCGTTCTTCACAGGAGCTGGAGTAGAAAACAGTGACAGTCTGGAAACATGAAGTGACCGATGTTTAACGAAGAGGAGAAACTCCTCGATGCGTGCAAACCGTTTTTAACGCCCGCTTCCTTCCCGTCTGTCCAGGAAGGATACCAGAAGGTTCTTTACTCTTGTGATGCATTATTCACAAACACTCCAACACGACTGGCAGCGTCTCAAAGCTCCGTGTTCCGAGTCGCTCAAACAAGCACAGCGACGCAAGTCAAGTACTCGGATTACAGGCAGAAAAACAGGAATACATTATTCACACGGCCATTGTCTCAGCTTTGTCACTTTGGGTAACATACCTGTTCATGAAAGCCAACCTTACTCGTGTGTGTGTGTGTGTGTGTGTGTGTTTTGTAAGTGACTGCCTCAGGAACATGCTTTTGCACTTAGAGTTGTTTTGTTCGAGATTGCAGACGTGCCAACTTCACTCCAAGAACTTCTCCCAGTGTTTTTCCTTCCTGCAAACTCACGCCACCTGCACGTCTGTAACAACAGTCATCACACACAGGTCCATCTGTCTGCATCCGCTCAACACACCAAACCCACACCAAGCATGCGTTACAGTTTTCTGTCGTCCTTGAGGAAGCGGCTTCACGAGAGCTCTTGGCAACATGAAGGTTTTGAATCCCGTCAGGAGAAAAATGTCCTCTGCTGTTAACTCTGATAGATTCGACTCATCAGAACAGATGTGGAATAACGCAAACACTCAAACCCTCCAGGAATCTCCACATTCATCCTGAAATTCACCAGTGAAAATGATCCATCCAGACGGGTCTCCAATCTTTGAAAATGACCGTCGCTTAAGAAGAAACACACGACTGATGGAATAATAAAAGGACACAGAAACACAAGTGATCCGTTCTGGTCCGGTCCTCTTAAAACCTGTTCCCTTTAGACCGGGCCGATACGACTGCATTAATATCGTGGTGGAACGTCTTCTCACACCATGTGAGTTTACGACGCCCACCCAAAGCTTAAGATTTATGTGCTCAAAGACGACCTGAGAGCTGAGAGAGTTCAGTCAGGATGAAGCCTTCGCACCTGTCAATAAGAGTCCTTTGAAAACTCCCACAGACGGAAGTTGGAGTCAGATGTTTAGAGCAAAGCTACAAATCAGAAGCGTGCTTAAACTTCCTAAGAATCAAGCAGCAACCTCCAGTGTTTACAAACTAAGTCGATGCTGAAGTGTAACACCCTGCAGTACCTGGAGTGTCCACTAGAGGCTGGCTGCAGTACCTGGAGTGTCCACTAGAGGCTGGCAGCAGTTCCTGGAGTGTCCACTATAGGCTGGCTGCAGTTCCTGGAGTGTCCACTAGAGGCTGGCTGCAGTACCTGGAGTGTCCACTAGAGGCTGGCTGCAGTACCTGGAGTGTCCACTAGAGGCTGGCTGCAGTTCCCTGAGTGTCCACTAGAGGCTGGCTGCAGCAGCACAGGAAGTCACATACACACCCATTCAAACAGCCTGTTTTTACAGCAGACATGAACATGTTTACAACCTGCTTCAAAAAACCAAATAGGTGTGATTAGCTCATGTCTCCATCCACACACACTGTACGGGGGGAATGTTTGGATGACTCAGCAGTTTTGAGTGTTCCTGACCCTGAGACGTCGTTAGCTTGACTCAACGTTATGGCGGAGACAGCATTTCCAGCACGGAGACCGCCATCCATGGGACTCCAGCGCCCCCTGCAGGGACACACGGGGGACTCCAGCACCCCCTGCAGGAACACACAGGGGACTCCAGCACCCCCTGCAGGAACACACGGTGGACTCCAGCGCCCCCTGCAGGAACACACGGGGGACTCCAGCGCCCCCTGCAGGGACACACAGGGGACTCCAGCGCCCCCTGCAGGGACACACGGTGGACTCCAGCGCCCAGTCCGGCCTTACAGGTGTTTACAGCCTTGTTTTGGGTTTCTATTCCTCACATGCAGAATGATGAACTACTTCTGGGACACTGAAGAGTTTGACTGGACTGAATCACTCCAGGGGATTCTGGGATTGCCCCCGGTTGTCTCCTCCACTAGAAGGCATCTTTACTTGAGACCCTGGAAGCACCTCAACTGGCTGTTTTAGAGCAAATAATAACACTTCTCCTCTGAACTTTCTCCTGGCCTCTGAGCTCCTCAGCCTGTCACTAAAGCTGAAACCCTGATCTAATGTTTTCTGTCATTCCCCCGAAGTCTGTGTCTTCAGGTGAAGGTTGGAATGAAGATCGACAGTTTAGAAAAAAAAAAGAGCTTTGCCTTCGGCCTCAGACGACGAAAGCTGGCAGTGAAACAAAAAGAGGACACAGCCCTCCAATGACCCTTCAATGAACTACTTTTTCTTTCCAGGGGAAAACCTTCTGGAAGGTCTGTCCGGGCCAACCTGGCAGTGGATCAGATTAAAGGAGGTTCAGGGGGCTTTAAGGAGCAGCAACTTTGGCAGGAGGTCCGTCTTTACCCAGAGCTCAAGTCTCTAGGTGAGGGTGGGAATGACTCCCACTGTTGGCAACATAACATAGAAAGGTCAAGGGTCAGGGTGGAAGGGGCTCAGAAAGCCTCCTTCAGGGGAATACCTCCTGGAAGCTGGTCCAGGCAGAGTCCCGAGACTGTCAGTGTGTGTCAGCACCAACAAAACCTCCCACGTGTGACGGCTTTCAGACGATAGCTTCAAGTGCAGATATTTAGCGTACTTTTTCAATAAATCCAGAATCCAGCAGAGACGGAGCTCAACGATTGGCCAGGTGTTCTGTTCTTCCATATCGCCGTCTCCTGGTAAACGCCATTCCGTTTCTGTCACTGGTGTATTTCTTCTTTTCATTTACCTCCTTTTGAAGACCTGCCTTTTTTTTTTCTTTTGGAGGAGGGGGGGGGCGTGGTCAGACACAGCTCATTTACATATTTAAAGCTACAGACACAGAAACAGCCTGTTCTGAGCAGGGCTGAAATAGAGGGGTTTATAGACATGATCAGATACAGGATCAGAGTGGATTTACAACAACACACTTCACACACATGAAGAAGAGGAGCGAGGACACTGATTTCACCGGAAGAAGAGGAGGAGGTCATGTGACCTTTAACCTTTTGATTTCATGTCAGAAATCTGTGTTTTTCAAATGAAACAAACTTCAATAAAAGCTCTGTATGCGTTTCTTCCTCTCCATCCTCCAAGACGTTTACGACCTTCACAAGCTGAACATCTGATCAACATGCTTCTTTATAGAGTGTGGTCCAGGTTCTGCTCCTGCTCCAGGGTCACAAACAAGTCCTGAACCATTAAACCAGGACCCCTGCTGACACCAGGAGGTTAAAGGCGGCACATCGATCTGACCCGTCTGCTGCCTCGGCAAACCGTAGACCCCGGCACATGAGTGGCTTCTGCATATTACAAGAGAGAACAGCTAAATCAGCAGGCCAGCCAACACACACACACACACACACACACACACACTGAACAAAAGGCCTGTACACAGCTAATCCTGCAGGTTTGCCTCTCAGCAGAAGTTCAGGGTGAGGCCTGCTCACGCAGCGAGGGAGGCAGGGAAGTCGTTTCTGAACAAAAGCTACTTAAAGAGGTGAGACGGAGGAGGTCTGCGTTCCTCGTTCCGTCTGTATAAATTGGAGTGTAATTACACGGCTTTCCGCCGTCGTCGCACGGAGATAAACGGATCGTCGGGCACATCCATCAAACGGTTTGTCCGTGTGCAGGTACGGGCCGCTGTGAGCAGGAGACGGACCAATCAGAGGGAAGACTGTGTAAAAAGCAGCTGGAGAGAGAATAAAGGGGGTAGTCTGTAGAGCGCGGGGTGAAGGCGTCAACACGGAGCTGATGTTCCTGGGCGACTTGGCGAACGGCGAGGAGAGGCAGTTTTGGTCACTCTTTCTTCTGTTCGTCTCTTTGCTCACATGCTGCTGACTTCATCATCCGTCACCTCCTCTGTGTTCTCTTCATCTCCGCCGGCCGCGGCGAGCGAACACACGGACCAGTGGAGGTGAGAGCGTGTCAGCTCTGATCCCTCGCTGTCACATCAGCCTCTGATCTTATCGCCGAGCCGGGCGGGGATCGCAGCCGTCTTCGTTAGCATTCAGCCTGTGATCCCCGGGTTCCCGCCGCCCGGCGAGCCTCGGCTTTGAATGACTCAGACGGGAATGAGATGTCAGTGTGTGTGTGAGGGCAGAAACACCTGCCAGCATCCATCACAAGACACACACACACACACACACACACACACACACACTGCTGTGAGACGCTGGTCCACCAAGAGTCACATCATTACATCATCTACATGTAATTAAAAGTTCCATCACTCGTCTGTCGAGCACACAGTTACCCGCCTGTCGGCTCTCCGGGGGGCGGCGGCGGCGTCGCCAGTCTGACAGCGAGTTTTCTGTGTTTATGTTTTATTCACACTTTGGTCACCTTGAAAGCGACAGCTGTAAACAAACAAACACTTTAGGGAGTCCAAGCAGAGAGGAGAATAGTTTTCAGTAACCACAGGGTTTAGCATGAGCTCGCTGAGTCGCCTGATGGACCGTGAACCGACAGCGTCGCTCTGAATGCAGACGAGAGCTGCAGACGAGAGCCGCTCACGAAGACGAGAGCCGCTCACACACAGACGAGAGCCGCTCACACACAGACGAGAGCCGCTCACGCAGACGAGAGCCGCTCACGCAGACGAGAGCCGCTCACGAAGACGAGAGCCGCTCACACACAGACGAGAGCCGCTCACGCAGACGAGAGCCGCTCACGCAGACGAGAGCCGCTCACGCAGACGAGAGCCGCTCACGCAGACGAGAGCCGCTCACGCAGACGAGAGCCGCTCACGAAGACGAGAGCCGCTCACACGCAGACGAGAGCCGCTCACACGCAGACGAGAGCCGCTCACACGCAGACGAGAGCCGCTCACACGCAGACGAGAGCCGCTCACACGAAGACGAGGGCCGCTCACACGCAGACGAGAGCCGCTCACACGAAGACGAGGGCCGCTCACACGAAGACGAGGGCCGCTCACACGCAGACGAGAGCCGCTCACACGCAGACGAGAGCCGCTCACACGCAGACGAGAGCCGCTCACACGCAGACGAGAGCCGCTCACACGAAGACGAGAGCCGCTCACACGCAGACGAGAGCCGCTCACACGCAGACGAGAGCCGCTCACACGCAGACGAGAGCCGCTCACGCAGACGAGAGCCGCTCACACGCAGACGAGAGCCGCTCACACGCAGACGAGAGCCGCTCACACGCAGACGAGAGCCGCTCACACGAAGACGAGAGCCGCTCACACGCAGACGAGAGCCGCTCACACGAAGACGAGAGCCGCTCACACGAAGACGAGGGCCGCTCACGAGAGCCGCTCACGAAGACGAGAGCCGCTCACGAAGACGAGAGCCGCAGACGAGGGCCGCTCACACGCAGACGAGAGCCGCTCACACGCAGACGAGAGCCGCTCACACGCAGACGAGAGCCGCTCACACGCAGACGAGAGCCGCTCACACGCAGACGAGGGCCGCTCACACGCAGACGAGAGCCGCTCACGAGAGCCGCTCACGAGAGCCGCTCACGAGAGCCGCTCACGAGAGCCGCTCACGAGAGCCGCTCACGAGAGCCGCTCACGCAGACGAGAGCCGCTCACGAAGACGAGAGCCGCAGACGAGGGCCGCTCACACGCAGACGAGAGCCGCTCACACGCAGACGAGAGCCGCTCACACGCAGACGAGAGCCGCTCACACGCAGACGAGAGCCGCTCACACGCAGACGAGGGCCGCTCACACGCAGACGAGAGCCGCAGACGAGAGCCGCTCACGCAGACGAGGGCCGCTCACACGCAGACGAGAGCCGCTCACACGCAGACGAGAGCCGCTCACACGCAGACGAGAGCCGCTCACACGCAGACGAGAGCCGCAGACGAGAGCCGCTCACACGCAGACGAGAGCCGCAGACGAGAGCCGCTCACACGCAGACGAGAGCCGCTCACACGCAGACGAGAGCCGCAGACGAGAGCCGCTCACACGCAGACGAGAGCCGCAGACGAGAGCCGCTCACACGCAGACGAGAGCCGCTCACACGCAGACGAGAGCCGCAGACGAGAGCCGCTCACACGCAGACGAGAGCCGCTCACATCACTTGGTGGTAGACTTGATGTGATCAACAAAAACTGGATGTTTGTACAGAAGCAGCTTTTTAAAAAAGGAGCCCTGAAGGTTCCCGTCTCCTCGCAGCGGCGTCTTCGTGTCCTCAGAGACGAGAAACGTCCCGTGGTTTATTAGATCCAGTCGTCTTTAATGCAGCGACAGAGAGACGGAACAAACATCTGCTGAACATGACAGTCTGAGCCAAGTCAAAGCAAATGTTATTTTCCCGTCCGTCTGCTTCTCGGGAAACAAAATGTTGTTTTCTATGAAGGCCGAATAAAAAAGAGGACAAACAGATTTACTGCACGGAGACCTTGAGACACTTTTATTACTCTAACAAGAAAGAATCTGAAAAACATTAGAAAAGGTTTTTATGGAAGAGTCCCAGGAGAGAGAGAGGGGGGGGAGAGAGAGGGGTGGGGGGGAGAGAGAGAGAGAGGGAGAGAGAGAGAGGGAGAGGGAGAGGGAGAGAGAGAGAGAGAGAGAGAGAGAGAGACAGAGAGAGAGACAGAGAGAGACAGAGAGAGAGGGAGAGAGGGGAGAGAGAGAGGGAGAGGGAGGGAGAGAGAGTCAGAGGGAGAGAGAGAGAGAGGAGAGACAGAGAGAGAGAGAGAGACAGAGGGAGAGAGAGAGACAGAGAAAGAGCGAGAGACAGAGAGAGAGACAGAGGGGCGGGGGGAGAGAGAGACAGAGAGGAGAGACAGAGAGAGAGACAGAGAGAGGGAGAGAGAGGAGAGACAGAGAGGAGAGACAGAGAGAGAGACAGAGACAGAGAGAGAGAGGAGAGACAGAGAGAGAGACAGAGAGAGAGTTTCTCGACCGTGTGAATGAAACTGAAATCACCTTCTGAGGAAGTTTTCTAATAAAACCGTGAACGCTCCTCCTGATGTTACTCTCAGGTCGTGTGGCGGTCGGGTCACATGATGTGAGCTGTGGTCGGGCGTCCTCAGAGAGCCGACATTCAAACGCTCGCATGTGAAATATTAATGATAAAAAATAGAGTTCATATGTGGAGATCTGGAGCTCGTTTTCATCACATCATTCATGTGCATGTCCCCTTCAGGCTCCCGTAGTCTGCAGACCTGCATGAACAGGTCCTGTAACCATGGCGACCCCTGCTGACTCCTCCTCCTTCATTTAAACAACCGGCGACTTCCTTTAAAACTCTGAGTACTGCAAGTCAATGTTTCCACCATTCACAGGAAGAGACGGGCAGGGTAGAGGGAGTGAGAGAGTCCGGGGGGGCGAGCGAGAAACATGACAGAAAACAACGAGGAAACAGGAGAGGAATCAAGGAAAGGAACCAGAGGAGGAGACGAGGCTCCCTCCCTCGCTCGCCCGCCCCTCCCTCTCCTCCCTGCTCGTTTCCGTTAGTTTGTTCTGCTAACACGCCCTCGTTTACCGCCGCGTCCCTCAGGACCCGCCTCATGTTTGAATAATCAGTGAATAAAAACGGATAATAACCTCCGTCTTACCCCCCTGTGGGTTCAGTGTGTGTCTGTGTGTGTGTGTGTGTGTGTGTGTGTGACAAACAGCAGAGCGTCCAGTTTGTCTGAGGATGTGTGTGGTCCACGTGTGGCGTTCAGCCTGCCTGTCACACACACACACACACACACACACACACACACACACACACAGCAGATAGAGAGTTCAGAGGGATTCACGCAGCAGATGACAGGAAGTGGAAATGGATTTCAGAGGCTGTCAAAACAAACAATGCTCTCCTGCTGCAGGCTCGCACTGAGACCGCCCGAGGGGGATTGGAGGATATCGCTGAGCTCCCCACGACTCTCCACTCCCTCGCCATCAACTTCCACTCTGCTCTTAATGCATACAGTTCACATGCGGGCCAACACACACACACACACACACACACACACACCAGTGCATGCAAACACACGCAGCGATAGATACGACTCGTTTATAATCCAGCAGTTTGGTGTTACAGCTCATCACGGCCGCCGCGTCCCCTCGTGGGTCACAGACCGGAGCCACGTGACCCCTGCCAGGGGCCGGGTATCCACTCCGTGTTCGCACTGCACCACACGCCGGGAGGACGCGGCGCTCCACGGGGAATAGTGGGAGGAATGTGTCTCACCGCAGTCTGAAGGTGTTGAAGTGCAAACTGGAGCTGCTGGTCTTCCACAGCACACGGGACAGGTCATGTGACTTTAGACCGGCGTGACGTCTCTGACAGATCAAAGTGTCTCCACTCCGAGCGCCTGCACACCGAACATCCACGGACACCAGGTTCACTTCCTGTTCTCCAGAAGGTTCCATGACAGCAGCACACCGATCCTCAGAAACGTCGTGAACGCCGCAGTAAACGGGCCAGGCCAGTAGGTGGCGGTGTGATGGGACACGTGCACATCCTCCTCCTGCCACAGAGCGTCCCGGTGCAGGTTTGAATCCTCTGATCCGTCGAGGGTGAAGCTGCAGACCTCACAGCCCGTTTCACTGATGCACGGCGAGCGCCAGCGTCTGTCTTCTTTGTGCGTCCTCCTCCGAGCGTCTTCTCCGGGGTCGTGCCCGTCGCCCTCGCTCCGTGTGGCACAGGAAGCAGGGTAGTCAAGCGTCCCGTAAAAAAAAAGCGACGGAGCAGCGCCGGCCTTCATCACAACACGGTTGCCATGGAGACAGGACGCACATGTCACTCAGTGTGAAGAAGAGCGGAATGAGCCTTTAAGGCGACTCACTCAGTGTCAGCTGAGAACAGATGCTTGATCCCTGATGTTGCTGCTCGCCGGCCCATGTGACACATGACAGCGAGACGCTAATGAAGCCGCAGACGAGGCGTTCAGTGTCACGGGGACAAACGTGCACAGTCGGCTGGATTTTAATAACCTGCACATCCGGACAGATGAACATCTTTGCTCCACATCACAGATCTATATTTCATGAAGTGGTCGGGCGGCGCGGCGCTCCGGGGGGGAGACGACGACATCCTGCTTAAATTAACTGAATCTGTTCTGCTCTTTTATCTGTGTGTCCTCACACGGCGCTCTGTCAGAACTAGACTGGACCAGCTGGACTCATGGAGCTTCACAAAGACCTGCATTTTTAATGATTCACATGGTCCTGGTTCAGGAGGATCAGTGAGGTCCTGGTTCAGGAGGATCAGTGAGGTCCTGATTCAAGAGGATAAGAGTGGTCCTGGTTCAGGAGGGTCAGTGAGGTCCTGGTTCAGGAGGATCAGTGAGGTCCTGGTTCAGGAGGATCAGGGTGGTCCTGGTTCAGGAGGATCAGGATGGTCCTGGTTCAGGAGGATCAGGGTGGTCCTGGTTCAGGAGGATCAGTGAGGTCCTGGTTCAGGAGGATCAGGGTGGTCCTGGTTTAGGAGGATCACGGGGGGTCCTGGTTCAGGAGGATCAGGATGGTCCTGGTTCAGGAGGATCAGGGTGGTCCTGGTTCAGGAGGATCAGTGAGGTCCTGGTTCAAGAGGATCAGGGTGGTCCTGGTTCAGGAGGATCAGGGTGGAGGATCAGGAGGATCAGTGAGGTCCTGGTTCAGGAGGATCAGGGTGGTCCTGGTTCAGGAGGATCAGTGAGGTCCTGGTTCAGGAGGATCAGCGTGGTCCTGGTTCAGGAGGATCAGGGTGGTCCTGGTTCAGGAGGATCAGCGTGGTCCTGGTTCAGGAGGATCAGTGAGGTCCTGGTTCAGGAGGATCAGGGTGGTCCTGGTTCAGGAGGATCAGTGAGGTCCTGGTTCAGGAGGATCAGTGTGGTCCTGGTTCAGAACTTGAGGCATTTATGCGACGATGGAACAAACTGATCGATTATTCAGACCAGAGCAAACGATCAAGAGCTGATGAACTTCAACAACCCAGAACGATCTGTTAGGTCAGACGAGAACCACGACATTATGAAACACAGTGTGTGTGTGTGTGTGTGTGTGTGTGTGTGTGTGTGTGTGTGTGTGTGTGTGTGTGTGTGTGTGTGTGAGTATTTTAACATCGTTATTTCAATTATTTGTGTGTCGTGTGCTCGGGAATCCATTGTGACAGCTCATGAATAATTCTAGTCCTGTGCGGGAAGCGTGTGTTTATCTACCCTTTAGACTGCTTATTGACGTGACACACACACACACACACACACACACACACACACACACACACACACACACACACACACACACACACACACACACACACACACAGATATGATAATGCCACAGATAATTAAGGGTGATACTGAAGTACAAAATGGATGAGATAGTCCGTTTGAGTCTAATTAAAAGCATTCTTGGCTCTATAACACAGGAAATTCATATGAACGCTGTGTGTGTGTGTGTGTGTGTGTGTGTGTGTGTGTGTGTGTGTGTGTGTGTGTGTGTGTGTGTGTGTGTGTGTGTGTGTGTGTGTGTGTGTGTGTGTGTGTGTGTGTGTGTGTGTGTGTGTGTGTGTGTGTTCTGCTAACACGCACACACAGAAATGAAGAAGAAGAATGTAGTCCTGGCAGACAGCTGGGATGGCACAGTGTCCCTGACCCTGAGACGAGCTCATGTCTCCATCCACACACACTGTACGGGGGGGGAATGTTTTGATGACTCAGCAGTTTTGATTGGATGAAGGATCAGAGTTATTCACAACAAGGCGTGTAGCTGAGCTGATTGACAGGTGGGCGCCGTGTAACGGTTTGTCAGGAGGCTTAAAACCCGCCTCAGCTCTCAGCCTGTCGTTAGCTTGACTCAGAGTTAGCCTGAGACAGCATTTCCAGCACGGAGACCGCCATCCATGGGACTCCAGCGCCCCCTGCAGGGACACACGGGGGACTCCAGCGCCCCCTGCAGGGACACACGGGGGACTCCAGCGCCCCCTGCAGGAACACACGGGGGACTCCAGCGCCCCCTGCAGGGACACACGGGGGACTCCAGCGCCCCCTGCAGGGACACACGGGGGACTCCAGCGCCCCCTGCAGGAACACATGGGGACTCCAGCGCCCCCTGCAGGAACACATGGGGACTCCAGCGCCCCCTGCAGGGACACATGGGGACTCCAGCGCCCCCTGCAGGGACACACGGGGGGACTCCAGTGCCCCCTGCAGGGACACACACGGGGGACTCCAGCGCCCCCTGCAGGAACACACGGGGGACTGCAGCACGTAGGCGTATGTGTGAGACATGAAAGCTGTGCATTGAGATCGAGACGATGAACTCGTCCATGAAAATGTATTTTTGTTGTTTTTATTTGGAAGCTGTGAAAGAAGAAGAAGAAACTAAAAAATGAAACAAAGTGATTCCAGAACAAACGTGAGTTGTTTTTTCAGAAAGTCTTTTAAAACACTCCGGAGGTTTGAAAAATAAACCCTGCGAGGGCGCCACGGAACACACAGAAAAGTTTGAGACCCCTGCAGCCATGTTGAAGCCTTTAACAGTGCGTGTGCGCCGCAGGCACACACACACACACACACACACACACACACACACACACACACACACACACACACACACACACACACACACACACACACACACACACACACACACACACACACACACACACACACACACACACACACACTCAGTGACACACACACACACACACACACACACACACACACACACACACACACACACTCAGTGACACACACACACACACACTCAGTGACACACACGGTGGTGACACGGTGGCAGAGGACCAGTCACTGTGAGCAATCAGAGCGGCGTACAGAGACAAAGATGCCACAAACGTGTCAGCATCCATCAACATCAGAATCCACACTCGTCCACTCACATCCTGTCAACAGGAGGGAGGAGGAGAGGAGGAGGGAGGAGAGAGAGGAGGGAGGAGGAGAGGAGGAGGGAGGAAAGAGGAGAAGAGGGAGGAGGGAGGAGAAGAGGGAGGAGGGAGGAGAGAGGAGAAGAGGGAGGAGGAGAGGAGAGAGAGGAGGGAGGAGAAGAGGGAGGAGAGAGGAAAGAGGAGGAGGGAGGAGGAGAGGGAGGAAAGAAGAGGATGAGGAGGGAGGAAAGAGGAGAAGAGGGAGGAAAGAGGAGAAGAGGGAGGAGAAGAGGGAGGAGGGAGGAGAAGAGGAGAAGAGGGAGGAAAGAGGAGAAGAGGGAGGAGAAGAGGAGAAGAGGGAGGAGAAGAGGAGAAGAGGGAGGAAAGGGGAGAAGAGGATAAGGAAGGAGGAAAGAGGAGAAGAGGGAGGAGGGAGGAGAAGAGGGAGGAGGGAGGAGAAGAGGGAGGAGGGAGGAGAAGAGGGAGGAGAGAGGAGAAGAGGGAGGAAAGAGGAGAAGAGGGAGGAGGGAGGAGAAGAGGGAGGAGAAGAGGGAGGAGGGAGGAGAAGAGGGAGGAAAGAGGAGAAGAGGGAGGAGGGAGGAGAAGAGGAGAAGAGGGAGGAGGGAGGAGAAGAGGGAGGAAAGAGGAGAAGAGGGAGGAAAGAGGAGGAGGGAGGAGAAGAGGATGAGGAGGGAGGAAATGGAGAGAGAGGAGAGAGAAGAAGAGGATGAAGATGAGGAGGGAGGAGAGAGGAGAGGGGAGAGAGAAGAAGAGGATGAAGATGAGGAGGGAGGAGAGAGGAGAGGGGAGTTGGAGGTACTGAGAGGAGACTGGAGGAATGTTGGGAGACAGAAAGACGAGCAGGTTGTTGGACAGGTGGAGGGACCGGAGGAGGAAACGTTGGACTGACAGGTGGAAGTGAAGGCAGACAAAAACACAGGTGGACAGACAGATGAAAAAAAGAAGGAGAAGACAGGAGGGTTAGGAGGAAGAGAGAGAGACTGGGAGACGGCCTGGAATGCAGAAAGGTGAGTGGACAGCTGGATTGACAGGTGGACAGAGAGACAGACAGGGGAGAACAATATTTAGCCACACAGACGGACAGGCAGGTAAACAGAAAGATGGACGGACGAGGAGAGACAGAGACAGGGACAGACGGGTGAGAGAGGAAGGTCAACCAGCAGCTGCACGGAGAGAGGAGGCAAACACACCAAAATAAACCTCACGTGACGTCGCTGATACATCATCCTGACGACATCACATTCATCCAATCACTGCAGAGCATCAAACTGAGTCCCGCCTCTTAGAGGTGGAGACACAGGTAGGACAACAAGCAGACAACGTGGATCTACAGTCACCATCAGAGACGGTGAAGACGCAGACACTCGGATTTAAAGAGGGACCAGAAGAAGCTGGTTCTGCTCTTTGGTTCAAAACTAAATGAAAAGTCTCAAATATTCCTCTGCAACATTTAAAGCCCCTCCTCCGGGGCTCACCAGAAGCCCCGCCCACTCCCTGCAGGGCTTTGCATGTACGTTTACTGCTTGTAGCTACACTGCAAGCTAACACATGCTAACACACGCAAAACACACAAAGACTGAGTTTTATTTTGAAGGGACAATGGAGCAGCTTCACTTTAGGAGAAGACTGAGTTTTATTTTGAAGGGACAATGGAGCAGCTTCACTTTAGGAGAAGACTGAGTTTTATGTTGAAGGGACAAGCAGCTTCACTTTAGGAGAAGACTGAGTTTTATTTTGAAGGGACAAGCAGCTTCACTTTAGGAGAAGACTGAGTTTTATTTTGAAGGGACAAGCAGCTTCACTTTCGGAGAAGACTGAATTTTATTTTGAAGGGTCAGGCAGCTTCACTTTAGGAGAAGACTGAGTTTTATTTTGAAGGGACAAGCAGCTTCACTTTAGAAGAAGACTGAGTTTTATTTTGAAGGGACAAGCAGCTTCACTTTCGGAGAAGACTGAGTTTTATTTTGAAGGGACAAGCAGCTTCACTTTCGGAGAAGACTGAGTTTTATTTTGAAGGGACAATGGAGCAGCTTCACTTTAGGAGAAGACTGAGTTTTATTTTACTTTGTCAGTAAATGTTGCTGACTCTGTCTTAAAGAGTTTTCAGTTTTGGACGTTGCAGCAGAAGAAGACAGAGTAAAGGAGCTGAGTTTGGTCTCTGATGTCCACTCACAGTGAGGACAGTGGTCTCTGATGTCCACTCACAGTGTGGACAGTGGTCCTCGGTGCAGTGAAGCGTCCCTGGTCTCCTCTCGGACTCTGACGTGTGACCTGCTGCTGTTTCCAGACACGCACTGACTCATGTTTCTCCTTTTCTAATTGTATTAGTCCCAGAGAGAGATGAGAACAACTGTTATCTGAGGACACACGGACCAACAGCACCACCCTGTGGTCAACTACAGAACTGCACCCACATCCCTCCTGAAAACCTGCAGCTTCATGATCCTCCACCTTTATGAAACGCTCGTTGACCTTAAGAGAAGTCAACGAGCAGCTCTCATTGGATGATTTTAAATGTTTAATGACTCAGACAGACACACTGATGGTAGAGGCTGCTGCAGAGTAAAGAGTCCATCAGACATGCAGAGGAGGATCTGAGAAGGATCAGGGTCTGGACTCACCCGGATCTAGAAAGTCCTCCTCAGCCTTCCAGTCCTTGAAAATCCAGTCCGGTCCACTTTGAGCATTCAGCATCAAACGAGCGAGATGTGAGCGTGTTGGTCACGTGGCCTTCACACCTGTTCGTGATATATGGTGCATTCAAGTACCATAAGGTGAATCGGATTTTTAGACTTTTAAACATTTATGAGCGTAAACTTATGTCGAGTCAACAACTCGGGGAAGCATCAGGGTGTCATATTCGTCATAATGTGGAAGTTCAAACATGTTTAGTTTATGTTAATGTTTTAATAATTTGTATTAATTAACTTTTTAACCTACATCTTTTTTTTGTCGTTTCAACATTCAGACCTTCTCAACTGATCTCCGTCCGAGGAGCACCTGAACGCAGCACTATAAACGGGAGTGATTGAAGGGTGATTGTGATTGGTCAGCTGAGTCGTGGGGGGACCGTTGGCTGTTATTGCTTTCCAAATGTAGGGGCGGGGCCAGTCCTCAACTAAGGTCACGTGTCATGGTTTGTAATTAGGTTAAATACTCTGTAAGAATGGTGAGTCAGAAGTTAAATATAAAAGGATATAGAATAAAGGGCTGGTGATGTTTATTCTCTGTGACTGAGTGAGGTTAAGAATGTTCTGGAGCCTTTTAATCAAAACAAATTAAATATCAACAGTGAGATTTTGAGCAGCTTTTATTTCATGTAGATTCACAGACAGGAAACGTGTAACGAGGCTGCATGCAGGCAGAGTCATCGTGCACACACTGACGCTCGTTAGAGAGCGATCTGTTCAAAAAGACCTCGAACACGATCGTCGTGTCCAGCTTTAAGCACAACGATAAAACCACGATAAGAAATCACAACATCCCAGAACTGAACGTTTCTTTGACAGCAAACAAAGTGACCATCAAATACACAACGTCATGCAGAGAGGCGGAGCTCCTCATGGCAGCACACACACAGTCTGTCACAGCATCACGAATAACACACACACACACACACACACACACACACACACACACACACACACACACACACACACACACACACACACACACACACACACACACACACACACACACACACACACACACACACACACACACACACACACACCGGTCCTGATCAGAGGTCGGGTCACGGTGATGTCATCCAGCTCCTCCAGACGGGATCTTCAGTCTCCTCGCACGCTTTGCCTTCGCTCAGGTGAGACGTCTGCACGCCGCTGCAGGGTGTCGATGCGTGAAGCTTAAAGAGCGAGCTGCTTGTTTAAATGCACAGCAGGTTAGGGGGCGTGTCCTCCACAAGGTCACGTGATCCGACGGACGAACAAAAACTGAAAAAAAACACATCACGACGAAGAACACGAAGGCATCTGAAAACGACGTGCACCTGAAGACACGATGAGGGATTTCACACCTGCAGAAATGTGTGTGTGTGTGTGTGTGTGTGTGTGTGTGTGTGTGTGTGTGTGTGTGTGTGACATTAAAAGGAGGACATTGAGTGTCTTCAGGTCAGGTGGACGAATAAGCCACATGGTTAAGACGAAGGTCGACCACATCATAAGTGCACTTCCAGAGTCCAGATCCTTAAAACGTCTAAACTGACTCGTACTGAAGATTCATGATCAAGTCTTTTTGGTTTTTCATGTGAAGCTGACTGAGGGCGTTACGTCGATTGTTTTGTTGCATCATTTGAGAATACAAAGTGCGTTACCATGACAACCTAATTCAATACAATCCTCCAATCAAAAAAGCGTTGGAGACATGTCGAGTCAGCGTGTCCCTCCTCGTGTTTCTCCTTCAAAGCGGGAATGGTGCGTTCAAAGGCCACATGAAAGTCACAAGTTTTGTCACGGTCACAGCACCACGTCACGTCACGGTAGGTACGCAGCGGCGAGGGGGGGGTTGACTGATGGGAGTGGCGATGAGCGTGTGGGTTTTTTTTTTAGCGTTTGGCCTCTCGGGGGTAGAACTCGGCCAGGGTGCTCTGAGGGATCCGCTTCAGCATCTCTTTGGGGAAAATCCTCAACAGCTGCCACCCCACGTCCAGAGTCTCAAACACAGTCCGGTTCTCGTAGGCACCTGAACGCACCACACACACAAGAACGACATCAGTACAACTCAGACGCTATGTGTTGATCGTTGCCGTGGAAACACCAAATGTTTACGTCAAAGACGGTGACACAAATTTGAGCTCAGTGTTCAAAGACAAAGAGGAACATCTAAAACAAAGGAGCCGCGGTTTGGTTTCACTAGATCAGTCTGCCCCACTGCACCTTGGGAGATGAAGTTTTTCTCAAACTTGGTGAGGAACTCCAGATAGAGCAGGTCATCAGCTGTCAGAGCCTCCTCCCCCACCACCGCCTTCATCGCCTGCACGTCCTTCCCTATGGCATAGCACGCATACTACACACACACACACACACACACACACACGCACGTTTTCAGAGAGGGATGGTGAGGGTGAGTGTGTGCAGGACGAAGCAGGAAGTGTGTGTGTGTGTGTGAGCTCACCAGCTGGTTGGAGACGTCAGAGTGGTCTCTACGGGTCATCCCCTCCCCGATGGCGGACTTCATCAGACGAGAGAGAGACGGCAGCACGTTGATGGGCGGATAGATCTACACCACAGACGAGGAAAAGGGGACGTCAACTTTAAAAAAAAAAACATGACTCGTTCACTGGAAGTGAATCTGCTGTACCACAGATGAACCACCAGAGGGCGTATTACGACAAAAAGACTTCTGAAAGGACTTAAACTACAAGCTACAAGTCAAAATCAAGATCAACAAGTCCCAGGTCATCAGGTACCAGGGGAAAGTGAAGACCAGCAGGTCCCTCCAGTCCTCAGTACCTGTCTGTTGTGAAGTTGTCTGTCCACGTAGATCTGTCCCTCAGTGATGTAACCCGTCAGGTCGGGAATCGGATGAGTGATATCTGAGAGAGACCAGCACACTCGTTAGCACGGTGTTAGCATTAGCATTAGCTTTTTCTGTTTGTATTTACCATCATTGGGCATGGTGAGGATGGGAATCTGAGTGATGGAGCCGTTCCGTCCCTCCACTCTGCCCGCTCTCTCGTAGATGGTCGCCAAGTCGGTGTACATGTAACCAGGGAAGCCACGGCGGCCCGGCACTTCCTCTCTGGCTGCAGACACCTGAGAGTGGGAGAGTCGTTCGCAGGTGAGTCGACGCACACTTCATCCCCATTATCAGGAAAGAATCACAGAAACGTTGGCTGACCTCTCGCAGAGCCTCGGCGTACGAGCTCATGTCGGTGAGGATGACGAGGACGTGTTTCTCGCACTGATAGGCCAGATACTCTGCTGATGTCAGAGCTAAACGAGGCGTGATGATTCGCTCGATGCTGCAAAACAGAAATCACTGTGAGTCTTTAAAAAGCTTTCAGGTTCTTGCATTCTGCTAACACCTGACTCAGGCTGGCTACACTGAACCATTTAGGATCCAATGATTGGTGGGCGTGGCCTCCCGATGAGATCAACAAGTCCTTAGTCAAGATCAACAAGTCCTACGTCAAGATCCACAAGTCCTACGTCAAGATCCACAAGTCTTACGTCAAGATCAACAAGTCCTTAGTCAAGATCAACACGTCCTTAGTCAAGATCCACAAGTCCTACGTCAAGATCAACAAGTCCTTAGTCAAGATTAACAAGTCTTACGTCAAGATCAACAAGTCCTTAGTCAAGATCAACAAGTCTTACGTCAAGATCAACAAGTCCTTAGTCAAGATCAACAAGTCCTACGTCAAGATCAACAAGTCCTACGTCAAGATCAACAAGTCTTAAGTCAAGATCAACAAGTCCATAGTCAAGATCCACAAGTCCTACGTCAAGATCAACAAGTCCTTAGTCAAGATCCCCAAGTCCGACGTCAAGATCAACAAGTCTTATATCAAGATCAACGAGTCCTTAGTCAAGATCAACGAGTCCTTAGTCAAGATCAACAAGTCTTACGTCAAGATCAACAAGTCCTTAGTCAAGATCAACAAGTCCTTAGTCAAGATCAACAAGTCTTACGTCAAGATCAACAAGTCCTTAGTCAAGATCCACAAGTCCTTAGTCAAGATTCACAAGTCCTACGTCAAGATCAACAAGTCCTTAGTCAAGATCAACACGTCCTTAGTCAAGATCCACAAGTCCTTAGTCAAGATCCACAAGTCCTACGTCAAGATCAACAAGTCCTTAGTCAAGATCAACACGTCCTTAGTCAAGATCCACAAGTCCTACGTCAAGATCAACACGTCCTTAGTCAAGATCCACAAGTCCTACGTCAAGATCAACAAGTCCTTAGTCAAGATCAACAAGTCTTACGTCAAGATCAACAAGTCCTTAGTCAAGATCAACAAGTCCTTAGTCAAGATCAACAAGTCCTACGTCAAGATCAACAAGTCCTTAGTCAAGATCAACAAGTCCTTAGTCAAGATCAACAAGTCCTTAGTCAAGATCCACAAGTCCTTAGTCAAGATTCACAAGTCCTACGTCAAGATCAACAAGTCCTTAGTCAAGATCAACACGTCCTTAGTCAAGATCCACAAGTCCTTAGTCAAGATCCACAAGTCCTACGTCAAGATCAACAAGTCCTTAGTCAAGATCAACACGTCCTTAGTCAAGATCCACAAGTCCTACGTCAAGATCAACAAGTCTTACGTCAAGATCAACAAGTCCTTAGTCAAGATCCACAAGTCCTACGTCAAGATCAACAAGTCCTTAGTCAAGATCCACAAATCCTAAGTCAAGATCAACAAGTCCTTAGTCAAAATAAAAAGGTCCTACGTCAAGATCCACAAGTCCTACGTCAAGATCAACAAGTCCTAAGTCAAGATCAACAAGTCCTAAGTCAAGATCAACAAGTCCTAAGTCAAGATCAACAAGTCCTTAGTCAAAATCAAAAGGTCCTACGTCAAGATCAACAAGTCCTTAGTCAAGATCAAACAAGTCCTCAGTCAAGATCAACAAGTCCTTAGTCAAGATCAACAAGGGATCTTTGGATCTAATCGAGTCGGAGCCCGGAGTCGAGAGGGAAAAAGAAGAGCAGCTTGTGTAACCATGGCAACAACACGAGCGTCTTCACAACGTCTCATGAAGACAAACCACAGGACTGAGACTTTCTGAAACGTGTTTTTCATCGAGGAAACGATGGGCAGCGAATGATCGCAGGTTCACAGGTGTCAGACTGGAGTCATGTGATGTACAATAATTCAGCCCGTCGCTCTATTGGTTGTCTCATCGGTCGCTGCTGATGTCACAGAGAAGGTGGTTGGAGGAAAGGTTCCTACGTGGGGTCGTTGGCCAGGTTGAGGAACAGACAGACGTTGTCCATGGAGCCGTTCTCCTCGAAGTCGGACTTAAAGAACCGAGCGGTCTCCATGTTCACCTGAAGGCAAGGGAAAGAAACTTCAGCCGGGTGTTCATCAGAAACACAAACTTAAAGAAAAAGTTCGTGAGGAGTGACAGGGATCTGCAGTCCTCACCCCCATGGCAGCGAAAACGATGGCGAAGTTGTCCTCGCTGTAGTCCATCACGTCCTTGGACTTCTTCACCAAACCGGCCTGACGACAGATCTGAGCGGCGATCTGAAAACACACGAGGAGACAGAGAGAGAGGCGGGGCTAAAGACAGGAAAGTGAACGTTAGCTTGGTTAGCTCCAACATTACAATCCTGTTTTTTATTTGCATTCATACAACGTGATTATTTCTTGAGCTACACTTTCTGGCTCGTCTCAGATCTGAAGGAACGATCTCAGCGAGTCGACTGTAGGTGATTTCTCAGACTCGGAGGTGACGCCACGGATCGGGTCTTACTCGCAGTGAGGGTACGACGGACCTTCAGATTAATGGGCGGATTGGTGCGAGCGTTTCACCAAACGGTCGTGGTGAAGAGGGAGCTGAGCGTGAAGGCAGATCAGCTCGCTCACACGTGCTCATGATCTGTGGGTCGTGTTTCCTCTGGAGGGGGTCTGGGCTCAGATTCAGAGAGGGGGCGGGGGGCGGAGCTTAGAGTAGCTACTCCTTCACATCTAAAGGATCTGATCAGGATCCTCCTGGTCGCCCAAAAGGGAGGAGACCCCGGACCCCAGAGTTCACTGGAGGGATTATACATCCTGTGTGGGCTGGAAAACCTTCCTGGGGAGAACTTCACCGGTTGCCACGGCGATGGAGCTGGTTGGATATCTGGATTATTACTGTAAAGTGATATTTGACCTTCAGTGGCAGTAAAGGGTCTGGGGAAGTCGCCCATCCCTGAAAAGACTCCCAAAGAAAAGAAAGGAAACTATCAGATGGCAGGATGGAGACACAGATGTGAAGGACGGCACCTCGTTGTGCGGCAGCCCTGCAGCAGAGAAGATGGGGATTTTCTGTCCTCTGGCGATGCTGTTCATGCCGTCGATGGCAGAGATCCCCGTCTGGATCATCTCCTCGGGGTAAATACGACACTGAGGGTTTATCGGCTGACCTGAAATATAAACACGAGAACAGAGGAAATCTTCACGGTGCGGATCCACAACTGAACACTCAGAGGATCTTTTCAACATGCAGCGTACCCATGATGTCCAGGAAGTCTTCAGCCAGGACTGCAGGTCCTCTGTCGATGGGTTTCCCTGATCCATTAAACACCCGACCTGAACAGGCAAAGACACGTTTAGAACACGTGGAGTCTTCTGACACGCAGAGCTTCACGCTGCGACGCACCCAACATGTCCTCAGAGACCGGCGTCCGTAAGATGTCTCCTGTGAACTCGCAGCTTGTCTTCTTAGCGTCGATACCTGAAGTCCCCTCAAACACCTGCAGGGGGCAGAGTGGAGGATGTGTAAGGCTGGTCTCACTTCCTGTGCAGCTCAGGAGCATTTCTACACGTGAGTCCACCCGGAGGTGGAGCAGATGAGAGTACCTGAACCACAGCTTTGGATCCGGACACCTCCAACACCTGGCCGCTCCTCCTCGTTCCGTCAGGCAGCGTGAGGTGGACGATCTCTGCGTACCGCGGAAACTGTGAAAGAAACACAGCGACAGGAGGCTTCATGTCAGGGTCGTGTGAAATAACGAGCCCACGGCAGGTTGAGAGGGGTCCAGAGTGGAGCGCCTCGTGATTGGTTCTGCCGGTTCACGGCTTCCTGTTCCTGCTCTGCGTCATGTGGTCGTGCACATGCAGTGATTCTTTGTCTGCTGCAGTGATTCAAAGAGCTGTGAGTCCTCCTTACCTTCACCTGATCCAGGATCACCAGCGGGCCGTTGACTCCAGACACGGTCTTATAGGCTGAGGAGGCAGGAAACAAGGAGTGAGAGCTGTGAGACAGAACGAGAGACCTGCAGCTCCTCCGACGTGACGATGTATTCCTTTAATATCACAGTAAACTCATTAACTTCAGCTTTTTGGACGACACTCTGGGCCGGGATGTTCCTCTGATGGACACTTCTCATATTTTATGAGGGTATAAATGAATTAAACAAACCTCTGCTCCCAGGTGTGTCTCAGTTTAATGGATGGAAGGTGAAACTTTAATGCATCATGTGTGGAGGAGCCTCTGGAGGAGGAGGAGGAGGAGGAGGAGGAGCAGGCAGCTGCAGAGTGGATTTATTTTTGTTCTTCTCAGGCCCACACACATTCAGCAAATATGGATCATTTTCAAACAACATCAGGGCTAGAAAATGTCCCTATCATGCAAAGACGGCACCAACATCTGGAGTTTGCATCTTTAGAAGTCTAATTCATCGTCCAAACTCCAACAATGATCTGTTAAATATCACTGCAGACAGAGGAATCCGCAAACGCTCACACTTATAAAAAGATCATTTATTGATGGTTGTTGTGAATTCTTTCACCCAACATGCAACACATGGTTTCAACTCTTTCACACTTCAGTTATACAAGTGATCCAGTGACATAAAGTGTGATTTAAAACAGGTTTAAGTCTCTGAAATGACGCACTAATCTGTTACTAAACTCCTCACTCATCACACACCCTGCAGGGTGCACACACACACACACACACACACACACACGGACTCACTGAGGCGCGGCTGGGAGATGTAATCCCGGCGCACGGCCATCACCTGGTCCCGGGTGGCGGCGCTGGGAGGCGGAGCGGCGGCCGCAGGTCTGCTCCCGCTGACGGCGGAGGACAGCTCGCTCATGGCCCCGTTCACCATCCCTCTGAGCGCCTTCATCGCCATGGTTGAACCTGCAGCAGCCGCAGCAGCGCACACTACAGAGTGGAGAGTCGTGACAGACTCTGCGCATGCGCAGTGGGACTACAGCGGCTGCATCACGCTTGATACTGATACTATAAAGAAGTAACGTAAAGCGAGATGTAAAGGAGTTAAATCTATGAACTACATTTAAAACTACAGGAGCCTTTAAGGGACAGAAACTGTTCAGTGAGTAACAGGTGGTTCAACTGAAGTGCTCCTGTCTGTGGAGGGTTTAATAAAGCTTCATATCTTTAAATATACTGTGACACTGACTGATATTGATTGGATGTTGATCAGTTTGTAATAGATACACATGTATGAGACCACCAGCCAATATAACTCAACAGCTTCAGTAATTATCAAAACACAAATATTATAAATCATTTGTGTCAATATCATTATTATTGTTATCCATGACGTTTCAAATGTGGGGGGGGGGGGGATTCTTGAAAGTCTCACCTGCAAGCCCGGTGTTTGTTCTGCCCTCTGAGTCTGCCTTCTCACCGTAAACAATAGGACATGGAGCCAGAAAGCAGCGAGTACACCCGAGCCCTTCCAGAGAGGGGGCGTGGTCAGACACAGCTCATTTACATATTTAAAGCTACAGACACAGAAACAGCCTGTTCTGAGCAGGGCTGAAATAGAGGGGTTTATAGACATGATCAAATACAGGATCAGAGTGGATTTACAACAACACACTTCACACACATGATGAAGAGGAGCGAGGACACTGATTTCACCTTTAATGTGTTTCACAGCTTCTGGTTCCAAATGTGACACGTTGTTCATGTTTTGACTCTTTAATTACGGGACATTGAATTTCATGTACAAACACTGGAGAGGATCAGAGTGGGCGCGCCTTGTGTGCCTTTCTATAAAAACATTACATGGGGAAAAACTACCAACAGGCCTCACTGATAATGAGCTAAAGCTCTGACCATCCATCAGCTGATGTGAAACAGTCAACAAGCGTGCAGTGAGAAAAAGAAAGAAGGTGTAAAACGCTGT